>NC_048540.1:13360638-13656139 GCF_902806685.2 Maniola hyperantus | reverse complement strand
AGTTGTAATACTGTCCGGGAAGTTTGTCTTTTGAACCAATCTACAGGGTATGAATTGTGCACATTTCATACCCTGTAGAATCATTTTTTAGAAAAATATTCTTGCCGAGATATAGGACATAAACAAGCTTGTATTTTGCTAAAGCTAGATTAATTTTAGCAGTAAAAGCATAACTCATTTCAATATAGCGCAGTACATTTTGCTCGTAATGTCCTGCCCGTTCGGCATTGAGACTGCTGCGGCGCCTTCCGGCATGAGGATAACGCCTACTAGTCCTAGCTGTATTAGAAATTATTTTTTATTCGTTTGTTATGGCGACTAAATAACTAACTAGGCTTAGGGGCCAAACAAAAGAGGGAACTTTTCCATAACACTCATAACATAAACATATAATACAGCTGATGCCCGCGACTTATACTGAGATCTATAGAGCGCACTTTATAATATTTACCCTTAATTTTCAGTTAAAACGGGACAGATTTACGCCAGCAATATAACTGTCTCGTTTTACCCGTGACTTAAGTCTGAGCAACGTCAAAGTACGTATCCTTAGTCTGCGTGGATTTAGGTTTTGGATTTTGGCTGTGCGTTGATAGATCAGTCAGTCAGTCAATCCTTTTATATATATTTTTTTTGATATTATGAGTTAACGATATTGATGAGATATATTATCTTATACTTAATACTAACCACACAGTACCTATGTTGGGATATAAAAAATAGGTAAGTACCTACTACAATTTGCAATGTACTACAATATCTAGCTCAAAATTCCCGATTTTAATGCTTAGGTAAAAATTAAAAAATATAATTTTACTGTAGAATAACTTTCCAGCTTGTAAAATTTTGTTAGTGGACGTTTCGTGTTTAAACGATGTAAAATAGCAGTATGATTCAACAAACTTTATCTTGTAAAAATGTTTCAACAAAATTTCATCATTTCCCGCGCATTATGGATTATTCACTGCAAAATACTAACAGCTAACCGTTTCTTACTCATTAAGATGATGAAACGAACTACAATTTTATACTTTGAAGACTACCTACCTAAAACATTTCGGCATAATTTGTGTCAGTTGCAACAGGCGGCATCGACCTCTTTGGCGGAGTTGTAGGTGACCTTATAATTGGAGAGTAAAGGGTTTGATTCCCGGTTGAATCAATTTTTAGCATTGCAATTTGCACTACCGTCTACAGAAACTAAATATATAAAAGGAAAAGGTGACTGACTGACTGACTGATCTCTCAACGCACAGCTCAAACTACTGGACGGATCAGGCTGAAATTTGGCATGCAGATAGCTATATTATGACGTAGGCATCCGCTAAGAAAGGATTTTTGAAAATTCAACCTGAAATAGGGGTTTAAAATTTGTGTAGTCCACGCGGACGAAGTCGCGAGCACAAGCTAGTACATGATGTTTCAGAACATTTGGTGGCGCTAGAATACCACGTAGATTAGAGATACTTACTGCCATTTTTCTTCCAGGCTATTAAACAATTTAAATTTTATGTCACGTACTTGTATAACTGGTAACATTGGTAAGGGTTTTGAAGGAGCGAATGAAACGATTGAACGATCTGGGAGCCCACCGCATTATTGTATCAAGAAGTCCTCTACCATTGTTGAAATTGTTGAAAGCCATGTCACTAGAAGAATGTTAAATGTGCATGTGTAAGGAAAAAAGAGGAGAGGACGACCAAAGAATAGGTGGATGGATTGTGTGAAAGAGGATATGCGTGAAAAAGAAGTGGATAATACGTTGACGAATGACAGGAATGAGTGGAAGAAGAAGACATGTTGTGCCGACCCCACGTAGCGTGGGATAAGGTAAGGAAGAAGAAAAAGAAGAAGAAATCCTCTACCATTATTTGATTCATGAAAATTGGTTACGACCCTATGACGCAAAGTGGAATGATGAAGTAACAAAATTTTGAAACTTTTTCGACCAGGTGTTGGCTACAAGTTTTACGCTATTAACTGGACTTCCGGAAGCAATTAAGTGTGAGCCAGTAGCCTATATAATTTAAATATTTTTCCACTTAGGGCGGTTCGTAACGAGGATGACGCAACAAACATCTATTCCTACGTTTAACCTAAATTTCACAATTGTTTTTGTCGTTTCAAGTTGCAATATGGGAGCCACTCAAAGATATTTCCCTTTTATTCCATCAGTAAGTATACATCATATAGCTGGACGCCTTTGCAAGGGCGCACCATCAAATTCTTTACTTGGTATTGGACAGATTCACGATTAGACAGATTCGGTATCGCACGCTCCTCTGCTTTCCTCATCCACCCGCTTCCCGCCACTTTTTCAAGTCATTGGTTGAGCGATGATGTCCTACACTGCGCTTACCGGATAGCTTACAAAGATAATCATAGTACGCGATAGGTCCAGATGGCAATCGGGATGGGAACGCCTCGCACCACCCGCACAGCCCCCGCGCTAACCCGGTGCGGGCGAACGAGGATGACGTGCGGGTGTGCGGGGCGTTCCCCGCCTCATACCCCAATTGGTAGGTATATTATCATGAATAATGGATTTTGAGGAAATAATACGAGTCAAGACTATCTAATTTTAGGTGGATAATTATCACATTAGAATCAGATGTCTCATGTAATTAAGAGTAAAGTGAGCTACATGACATTGGTATGAGATTGTTTGGCAATTTTCCCAAGATTTTTACATAAGTAGAATAAAAACAAAAACTTCGTTATAGTTATTTATCGTACTTACTAGACAAAAAGTTAAGTCATTAAATATTTATTTGGGGATATACCAATAGTAAAATGTAATTAATAGACCCACTAATAAGGGTCCTCTTTTCGTTCAATGATATAATATCATGTATACCTAAGGCATGAGCTTGGAAATAAATATTTTCGTTGATATACATATAAATGCTTCCTTCAAAATAAGGAATCTTTCCATTAAATTCCGAAACGACGTAACCAAACTAGCAGTGAGCAGCTTGTAGGTGGACAAACTATTGAGGAAGTAAAGATGGTTTGGCAAGGCCATCGACGACAACGAAACATATTCGATATTTCACTCAATAATACAGACACAATTTCTTTTAATTACTCTTCCGCTACTCCTATGCAATAAAATATTATTTATTATTGGTTGGTTTGGGCAGGAAATTCTTACAATTGAAGATATCTTGAAACTGGCCTATAAATTTTATCGAGTAGGGTAGGACGCATTTCATTTCGTGGTTGTTTTTTTGTCATCAGTACTTATTTTACTGTAACGCGGAAGTATTTCGACTCTCGAATTTGGTTTCGTTTGGTGAGACGTAAAATCTTGTACTACGGGTACAGAAGTAGTTACCTATCTTGTTCCGTATTCGTGATCGAAGATTTTTTTTTATAGAGATAGCGAGCAAACGAGCAGGCGGGTCATTACATAGAACATTTGCAGCACCAAAGGAACTGCAGATGCGGTGGCGGCTTTTTAGGAATTTGTTGGTCCGCCCCTGGAATAACCTCATGTTGTAATCTAGTGGGAACACCGCCGATGGGAGTTGGTTCCACAGTTTGCATTTTAGATTTTAGTATTTGGAATTTGGATACATCTTGCCCGGGATCGAACCCGCGACCCCTCGAGTAGGTGGACGTCTTAACCACTAGCCTATCACGGCACCGAGAGGTTAGAGGATGGTAAGATAAAACCTGTATTGTACTCGCGTGGCTGTCCGCATTTTCGTCGTGTAAACAGATTGTCGACCCAGTTTCTAACATAGTTTGGTGCTACGCGGCGCCAAGCCAAATCTATTTTGATTTTTATCTTCGCGCGCGCACCGTCCGCGTCTCTGAAGAACCTACGACTTACATTCGCACAATTTTTGCAAAGTTTGTATTATCAACAGACTAGAGAAATCCAGAGATAGACGGAGAATTCGTGAACAAACTGTTTTTATTTTTAAAGTGAAGTCAGTATAATACGTGTTACATACAATATGCAAGGGTAGGTACCTACAACGCGTAAAATTTAACTCTTTACGCGCCATTTTAACTTTTTTTGTCAAATTTCATGTCAAAAGTACTGCATTGGACAGTAATGTAAGATTTTAGTCCTCATTTTAAAGGTGAACCGTGCTTTTGACATGACAGTTGACCCATAGAGTTAAAATGGCACGTGAGGAGTTATTTTTTACGAACTATAAGTACCTACATATGGTATTTGAACCCTTCATTAGGATCACGTCATCAATATTTTATATCTTAGTTCATAGAGCTATAGTTACGAAGATACGTTTTAACTAAAAATCAAGGCTTGCAATGATGATATACTAAATGGAAATGTATGTATGTGAGTAGGGACTCATTTATAACATAAAAATGAGCGCTTCAATCACATCCCTCGTTACAATATAATTAATTCCTTGGTAGGTATACCTAACTCTAAAGGTAAGGCAGCCGTACATAGTAGGTACGGTCTATGTACTTTCATCTTCAAATGTGATTTATTTTTCAGCATGATTTCTATCTAATCTGTTTCTCTTAGTCTGTGGCTAAAGTATCACTAATATTCAAGAATAGATTTTTCTGCGTAATTGAAAATGAAGCGGAAAAATCATTTTGTCAAGACAACATCTCGTGATATTTTTGTGGTTACATAATGGTTTGGATTGAATATCGAATGAATTCTTATCACAACGTGGTTTGCACGTGTTTTTCACAGTACGTGTGTTTAAAAAGTTAAGGTTATCTCGAGAATTTCTTTATACCGTTTACTGCATTGGAATTCGGAGCCGGTGCGGTTTGAATTATGAATGTGAGTTGAAATCTGAGCGCTAGGTAAGTTTGTTTCAACATATCTTAATGTATATAACGGGTACATACCACGATTAATTTTTATATCAAACATACATACATATACATTACAATATTATACTATATACATTAAACTAAATAAGTTTAAAATCATAAGTTTGTTTCAATTTGTCAAAAAAATAAGGAGTTTTCAAAACACTATGTTTTTTCGTCGCTTTCCCGTTCATACTTACTTGAGCTTGACTTGATGGGCTGTCGAGTCTTTATCATTTATCACTTATTCATTGCATTCCAATATTAATAATAGTCATTAAACAATTATTATTACCTACTTATATTAATATAATAACAATATTGGGACTCCGTTGGGGCACAGAAATTTTAGTAGGGAGACGGCGCTGTATCAATCGACAAAGTAGGCAGACATTAATTTTTGATGGCAGTAGATATCGTTAGATATCAGAAAAAATCAGTCAGCTTATTTAAACTAAAGAGGTTTTATCTATATCTATACTAATATTATTAATGCAAAAGTGTGTCTGTCTGTCTGTCTGCTAGCTTTTCACGGCCCAACCGTTCAACCGATTGATGAAATTTGGTACAGAGTTAGCTTATATCCCGGGGAAGGACATAAGCTACTTTTCATCCGGGAAAATTGATTAGTTCCCACGGGATTTTTAAAAACCTAAATCCACGCGTACGAAGTCGCGGGCATCAGCTAGTTACCTATATAATAACAATATTGGGACCCCGTTGGGGCACAGCATGGATACATAGATATATACAGATTAGTGCTATATAGGTATAAATTACATCACGTTAACTAAGTAGGTACGTAACAGGCTAAAGCTAGCTAACACGGTTATTTTTTGTTTTTTTATTAGTTTTTTTACACTCGTTTAATATCGGGTACAGTAAATGTTATTGTCACAGTTTACATTTTTTTCTACAACATTGTTTGAGTAATGTTTCCGGCAGCATTAATCTACGTCAACTCGGAGAAAAATCAGCAAAATCGTTTGCACAGAATACTTAACTATACCCAGTACCCACCTATTTTAAACGAATTTCAAAGAAAAATGCATGCAACTCTACGTATTTATTAAGATTAGGTTAGATTATGCTAATTATAAGAATATCTACTTGTTAAGTAAATTAGACGATAATCAAAGTTCAACTAGAACTCGAATGACTAGACTATCGAGCTCAGTGATTACAATGATTATACCTATAAAGCAGCAGGCACTGCGGTTATACACTAAGAACTTGTGGAATTTTCCAAGGAGTTCTTTGATAAAAGCTGAAAAAGTTTCACTCACCCTTATCTAAGTAAAGAAACAGCTTTGCTGAAGGTTATCACTGGAGACTTTATATTTAAAAAGTTTAGTTTTTATTTAGTGATGATTTCAACTCGTAAATCTGTGAATAAATCAGGGAAACAAATGCTATGCTTTGTTATATCAAGATTAAAAAGCTTATCGATTTCTTAAAGGGGCAGCCTTAGCCTTAAGACTCACAAGAGTCGCAAAAGCCCGCATAGTCGCAAGAAGTAAATTTTTCAGAAAATAACTCGCCAGATTTGCTTTGTGTCAACTGTCAGTGTCATGTCAAAAGTACGGCAAATATGGCGCGTCCTTTTCGTCCGTCCGTCCTCTTATGCTGAGACCACAGCACTGCGATGCGACATCGGGTCGTAAAAATCTACGACGTCGCACCAGTGATATGATAATAAGTCAACGCGTCGCACAATGCAGTGTGCAAATTTCCGATATGGTGCCGCACCGTACAAACTTGCGATACGACGATGTATTACCGTTCAGTAGGTGTCCACTCCTCTCTGTGTGCCATTCTGTACTGTGTGTTCTTCTTGATGCGTCTTAACTCTTAACGCAAGTAGAAGTAGGATACGTATAGTGCGGTCCATGGCTCACTAGAAAGTAATGGTCAGAGTTTTATCGTACGACGCCGTAAGCGATGCATTTTTTGCGTTGCGTCAACGCATCGCATTGCGATGCGCCATCGTTTTTGAGGTTTTTGCGATGCGATGTCGCACCGCAGTGTTGTGGCCTCGCCCTTACAGCTCTTGATCTACCTGCTGTTTCTTGAAATGCGATCACCCTTTGTAATGTAACGTCTATCAAGTAACTTCTTCATATTTTACAACCAACTCTGGGACCATAAACCGGTTAGAAAATAACAAAATAATCTACAATTCTAAAACGTAGCTCGTTCAGATATTAGCGATATAGCAATTTCAAGGCTGCGAATAATTTAGATAATGCTAACGATAATATTATAATTTCATTTCATTATTCAAATCAGTTTATTGTTGTCCGTAAAATAGGACGTTGTTAGATCTAATTAGCTCTAACAATTTAATTTGTGAATTATATTCACTGAAGTTTTAGTAAATAAACTATTTGAATTACTAACAATTCCTACCTAGAGTTCTAGGTAGGATTAGTTAAACTTACTTAAATCAATTATATACCTACCTAGGTAGTTTGTATAATGCTTACTGAAATGAATTATATGGTTACCTAGGTAGTTTGATAATGCTTATTATTTTCTACATCAATACAAAATTCTGTAACCAACAGCACACTTTAGAATACATAGAAGTCTTTAATTTTCAGCATTATTAACCCATCAACAGCCCACTACTGAGCACAGGTCTCCTTTCAGAATAAGAAGGGGTTAGGCCATAGTCCGCCACGTGGACTAGTGCGAAATGACAGACTTCACACACCTTTGAGAACATTATGAAAAGCTCCCAGGCATGCACTGAAGTTTAATTACAAGCAAGGCATATAACTACGAAAAGTTAGAAGTGCGTGCCCGGGATCGAGCCCCCGACCCCCCGATTAGGAGGTGGACGTCTTAACTACTAGGCTATCACGGCTAATCTTTAACTTCTTGTCTTTGACTTGCACACTATTAATTTAGTAGAATGTTATGGCCTATGATTATAGTGTAATTTCCATCTTTCTTGTACAAACATTCTGGCAAATAAATGATTATTTATTTATTTATTCAGACTGATAATAATTATGCACCTTTTGTAGAACAACTCGTAGCTTTAGTTTTAAGTTTGCGTAATAATTATCACCACTATATCTTACAAATCTAACACCATACCAGACCATCAATATGAGTAATTTATTACCTATTTTGAATAAATCATTTGACTTTGACAAAAATGTAGTTGAGGAAAACAGCTCAAGTAAGTAGGTAAGGCAGAAAATAATGTACATCGACCTTTAGAAAGAGATAGCGGTTTAGTAGAGCATTGTCTCTGTCGTTGGGACCGACAAAACGTCACATAAGTATGAGTGACAGAGACAATTTACAAAGCCGAAATCTCATTCTAAAGGTCGATATACCTACATTATTTTCTGCCGCGTATAGTACTTACTTAATCAAAGTGTTTAACAGTTGCTTAGCATATATTTTTCATCAACACAGATCAGATGTTAAACATAAAATCCTTGGAGATCCGGTAACCGGTAACATGCGTAAAATATAAGGACATGCTTGTCCCTAAATAATGACGCAATGGTTAAGGCCCAGACACACGACACGCTGCAACTGCGCGGGGCCACAGCAACTGTTCCCAATGTGTGATGGCAGATGGTGCGACATTCAATATTTCAAGGTGAACGTCATCGACTATCTTTTATTGATTTGTGGTCGGCAAGAGTATGAGTGTAGAAAGAGAGGGTGCTTTTTCTTGATCAAGACGGTAGAGTAAGAATCTTTACTCATGTGTCAAGACCACAGTCTAAGGTCCAAGCGTGCACTAGATGTAGCGATGTGTACGTATTGCTACTATTCTTTCACACCACGCGTGAATCAGGTACTATTTCAGGGTCAGTACCAATAGATGGAATGGAGTTGAGTATTTTTGATAACTAGGTGTCTAAACTCAACTTTATGTGCAATGGTTTTCCCTTGAAAATAATTGGTATACTGAAAAGTGAAAACAGAGACGTGAGCTACGCTTAGGCGCGCTTGAGCTTGCCGCGTGCCGCTACCGTTTTGGCAAAGTAAGTTAAGATCGTTTGAGTGGTTATCAAGAAAAATGACGAACTTCGATTTGCCGATTTGCCTCGCGTCTGAGTCGCGTTGAGCACGTCGCCGTTGCCCGTTGCGTCTGTTTCAGGCTTTACTACAAACATCTTTGTAATGTTTTTCCATGTAAGATCTTCTCTGCTTGGAAGTTGGAACGACGCCCGGTCATTTAGTGCTTGCGTCAAACCATTTACGTACAATCTAGACTAAGAGATGTTATTTTCTCGGTCTGATTTACTTAGGGTGTATGCAGCCGGCTGGTATTTGAACTGCAAGTCAATTGCAATTCACCGAATCGCAGCAAAAATCTACAATTTCATCTGATATTTTAAAGAGGCTTTTATATGTAACCTAAGTTTATGCCAGCCCCATCTTTACGGACTAAATTAAATTATGAAATTAGTATTAAATCTAACTGTCCTATTCAGAGTCGCTGAATCGTTACTTTAGTTAAAACGAGACAGAGCTATATCTCTCACATAAATCTGTCTCATTTTAACTCAATCTTGAGTATGTAACGATTAGCAGCTCTGAGTACGGCAGTTAGACTATAATAGAGCCACAATTATGTTTAAAATACTTGAAGAGATTGTTGACAAGCTCTCATACTACTGTGTTTATTTGGATCATGAAAACAGCTCGACGCTACTACATAATGGGTAAATATGATAGTAAGTATTGTCATCAAAATTGCAGGAGTTTGCAAAGTTACATATTGATATTTAGTTAGAAGTGTTTAAAAAGTAGATTAGTTGAATTTCCTGAACATGTAATTTAGGACGTTATAGGATAAGCTTTAAAGCGCGTAATAAGTAAAAGTCTACGTAAGATGTAGTAGCTGTATCAATCTGAAAAGGGAGTCTCTTAAAAAGTCTCCAAATAAAACATTCGTAACTACGTAGTTTCTAAAAACATGTTGCAAAAGTGTTGATATTCCTTCATATAAAAACACATACAAAACATTTATACATTAGCATAGAAAAGAAAATCCACGGATAATCACAGTGAACAATAAATCGTGCCACACCGCGTGGATCTGGAGCGATTCTATAAATATTCGTGTATTTCCTACCGACTTCGTTGGTAATAATTGAACTAATCTGTCCAATAGGTGTGGCGTTTTTTAGGATTCTAAAGCGTGCCAAGGGACCATATAAACTAAGACTTCGCTGTCGTCCTTCCGTCTGTCTGTCAGCGGGCGGTATATCGTGAACCGTAATCGGTAGAGTTATCACATGATGTGTGTGTTCTGGAAAGTATTTCATAGAAATACGTAGAAACCAGTAACCAGAGCTATGTCGTGGCGACACGCACCTGCTGCTCTGACTGCAGTCGGATATGGACTTGTACCTTTAAAAGCCTAAATCCGCACGGACGAAGTCACGAGCATCAGCTAGTAGAAAGTAGATACATAAAGAAAAAGAAAATCCATACTAATATTATTAAAGTGTGTCTGTCGGTCTGCTAGCTTTTCACGGCCCAGCAGTTTAACCGATTGTGATGACAGATAGCTTGCATACCGGGGAAGGACATAGGCTACTTTTTATCCCGGAAAATCAAAGAGTTCCCTACGATCTATGACCTAAATCCACACGGACGAAGCCGCGGGCATCATCTAGTAGTATATAAAAATATTGAATTGCGAGAAATCTGCCGGGTTTTCCCACCGGTTTGGGAGAGCCTAAAACATTTGGCGGAGTTGGCACGCAGCCATTGGATCAACGACTCACTAATAGACGGGAGGTGTCAACGAATCACAAATGTTTATACCTACTTACCGGATTTCTTTGCACCAACTTTTACTGTGATTGAACTGATTGTAAAACGGTATGGGTACAAATGTACAATTGTAATAAAATGAAAAGTATTAAGTACAGAGTAATTGGGTATTTTCCTACTTTTGAATTTGATAAACTTTGATTAAAATTTGATTTACTTTATTATAAACTAGGATAAAAATAATGACGTACGCTGAAAAAATAATTGGAGGCAAATACCCAATCCTCGTGTCATATCAGGGAGACGGCATCAAGACCGGGAGCCGCAGCAGAAACAGCTGAAAATTGCAACGCGGCGCACCGCGCAAGTATGCCTTTCTTATCGAGAGTTTTCCGTATCTTCGTTCCGTTTGCCGTGGAGACAGTGCACAGTGGGGCCATGGAAGTCTTAGTGCTAAAAAAAAATTACGAGACATTTCACCGCGATTAATAGCCTCATCTGGTGACAGTAAGGACTGGCTCATTTTTTGCGCAACGGATCAGCCTGGCTGTCCAGCGCGGAAATGCAGCCAGTATTCTTAGCATCATTCCACGCGGGTATGATTTGTATAATAATTAGATAAGGCTAGTTTTACTGTAGGTAATATTATTAAAAAAAGTACAGAAAATGTAAACCAGTCATGGAAATAGTTGTTTGAAAACTGTTAACGAATCGTTTGGCAAGTATGAAGTGTCGTGCTATTTTGCACAGTGATTTCGTCATTATTTTGGAGATTTGGTACATTAGTGGCTTCAGCTATGATCTCAGCAGTAAAATAATGAAGAAATGCAGAAAGTGTGCCGTTTTGCACATTTCATCCGGATTTCTTCATCATTTTAGTGGCGTCAGCACTAGACTGAAGTTTCGAGCTGATGGTATATTTTTATTTCGGTTGACGTCAAAATGACGTCATTTCAATGACTTGGTTCCAGCGCAATAGCAATTTGCGGGCCTCATATAGGCGCTATGGTCTCCGTAGATGTGGATCTAGAACACGTTTGACAGTTGTCAACTAAACTCCAACTACAATTTTGATGTTGATGTTATGACATGCAGTCAAAATGCACCTAGTCGTCTGTCTGCATGTACCCTAATGGATAGATCCACTGACCTCTACTAATACACGCTGGACTTACGATTGAAGCAACTTGATTTTCGCCATTTTGGCGCTGAGCTGATAGCAACAGTGAGCAACCTCTTCCAGCGTACCTACTTGTATATATAAATTTCAGTGCAGAGGTCTGATATAAGTACTAATGAGAGACTGCAATACATTGCATTCGGTGAGTAGAAAGTCTATGCAATCAAGTACACTAGTTGACAGTTCTAGTGCAGTTAATATAAGTACCGATTGCATCTACAAAGATCTAAACTGAAATTTTGCTACAGTATAGAGCGTGAGAAAAGAGCGTGATGAATAGCTGATCAAACTTACAAGTTCTCGTGATGCCTACCAAGTACCAGGAAGTAAATCAGAAACTAAAATATAAAGCTAACTCAAACCAAGAAAATATTAGTACGCACCTCGTAATATCTCAAGCCCCAAAAAAAAATATATAAGGAATAGAACTAATTTACGAGTTTATCCAAGAAAGAGCTCCGATTTAGCCGTGTCTCCTGCGATGGCAGGGCGAGCTATTTCCGTGCCCACTCCACTCTCCAGGCCTGTGACGCACGATCGGTCAAAGCTCTGATGACGAACCCGGAGTATAGGACTTATTGTGTGTTTCCGCTATTAAATATTTCTGTTCTCTAAGTTTAATGTGGCTAAGAAAGAGCTCAGATGTAGCCGTGTCTCCTGCGGTGGCATGGCGAGCTATTTCCGTGCCCACTCCACTTTTCAGGCTAGTGACGCACGACCAGTCAAAGCTCTTGACGACGTACCAGATATTCAGTGTTTAGGAGTGTAGGACTGTTATTATGTGTTTCCGTTATTGAAATGTTTGTTACATTCTGCATTTTTTGTTTCCTCTAAAGTCTAAAATTGTCTTGTCTGAAATGTAATTTATTATTGTGAAAACGAGAAATATATTGTGGCTTATGAGGTTATGAGCTTATGTCTGCAATACCATCGTGTTACAAAGAATGAGATATTATAGGTATTGTATTTCTTTCTCCTTTCTTCTATTAAATCGGTTTCTATCTCGACGACCTCCCTGGCGCAGTGGTAAGCGCTGTGGTTTTATTTGTGGGAGGTCCCAGGTTCGATTCCTGGCAGGGGTTTGGAATTTTATAATTACTAAATGTCTGGTCGTCCGGTGAGAGGCCGTGGCTAATTACCACCCTACCAGCCATGCCGTGCCGCCAAGCAATTTAGCATTCCGGTACGATGCCGTATAGAAACCAAAGGGGCATGGGTTTAATGAAAACTGCCATATCCCTTCCAGATTATCACGCTTCCATCTTAGACTGCATTATCACTTACCGCCAGGTGAGATTGCAGTCAAGGGCTAACTTGTATTTGAATAATAATAAAAAAACATTATTACAGTAAATACACCACATTATCACGATAATAATATACTACAGTAAGTGAACATTTTATCAACACAGTATGATCCAATTGATGATAATGATGCAGGCATTGGTCGCTGGCGCGTTGACTCGGTCACGGCCAGGTCGACCCACACACACACAGTTCCTAAACTGTTACTGACGAGTCACGTCACAGCACACGCGTGTTGAACATATTCTTTTGAAGGCTAATTGGTAAAAATGGTGGCAATTAGAAGGGCAATTACCTCACCACTCCCAATTATACTTGTAGAAGCTTTCCTCTCACCAAAGGTCAGTTACTCTTCAATTGCGCAAGTTGATACGCTATACTGTACCGGTTCGCCATGTTGCTCTTGCTGAGAAGAACCAGCAAATTGAATTTAATAATTAAGGGGAAAGGAAGTGTCAAATCGCGAAAATGCTGTAAATTTAAAGAAAAAGATTTTCTTTCCTAAAGCATTAATAGCTATTAAATACATGTAATAAAAAACTTCAATTTGTGAAGATCATAATGACCTATATCACATTTGTTCAAATTATCCCGTTTTTTGAAGAATTGATGTTGAAAACATTGCTATGATCAACTTGTTTTGTTGTTTTTTTCTTTAACGGCTGAACGTGTTAAATTCAAACCATCACAAAACAATATGTTTAGGTTATCTTATCATTTTAAATTATTGGTTTAAACTAAATGTTTTTCATTTCTTAAATAATCTAAAACGAACGGAAATTATTCATTTTCTTGCAGGCGCTAAATCCTGTCAGTAGCCCATCAGTAGCCTTTTGGCTTTCATGGCGGGCGGAGCTGCGCGCATCCATTTCTTCGTAAAATTACGCTATAAACTTATTATTTTTGAATGAAAGTTGTGTTTATATGTACTGGTAATGGTTGAATAATAAAATAGGGATTTATTTATCTCAAAATGAAGCCTGCTCACTACTCAAATTTATTTTAAAATTATCGTAGTATTACGTACTAGTTGTGAGGTTGTCATAGATTATGTTGACAGACAGTAATATTTTCTAAGTAAGTAGGTATTATACCTATGTGTCAGATCCATATTTGAATTTCATTTCATTTAATTTCATTTCATTTCAAGTGGCAATGAGCGCTCGTAATTCGAAAAGCCAATATATATTTACAAAATACGATACCAATTCCCAAGGTACTGGAATGGCGACCTCGCACCTGAAAGCGCAGCGTTAGAAGACCCCCTCTAGGTGGACAGACGAATCAAACGAGTCACAGGGAGCCGCTCGATTCAGGCGGTGAAAGACTGTGCCATGAGGAAGACCTTATTAGAGACCTATGTCCAACAGTGAACGTCTGTCGGTTGATGATGATGATGATGATGATGATGATGATTATGCCTTTCTTCTTCTTAAATTTTGAAAAAAAAAATTTGAAAGCATCTGGCATAACCTGTTAACTTGAAGCCTTAATAATAATTATTAAGGCTATTTCAAATTAAATTGATATTTAAAACTAGATGATACCCGCGACTTCGTCCGCGTGGATTTGGGTTTTTTAAAATCCCATGGGAACTCTTGCGAGATAAAAAGTAGCCTAAGTAGCCTTCTCTGGGATATAAGCTGACTCTGTACTAAATTTCATCAAAATCGGTTAAACTGTTGGGCCGTGAAAAGCTAGCAATCAGACAGACAGACACACTTTCGCATTTATACTATTAGTATGGATTATAAGAAAAAGATTTATTGCCTCTCAGCCCTCTGAGAGACGTTAGGTTAAGTGAACACGAATTATGACAGTTCTGTGTTCTAGCGTAAGCTTTAGGTCTTCTGATAGCGTCAACAGTGACATTTCGGCTGCCTAAAATCCAAACCCTGTAAACGACATCAGACGAGATCGCAGGGAGATAATTTAATTTATTTTATTTTAAGACTAAGTATTTTCAGTAGATTTTCTAGTAGTTAGACTTTGTTAAATAATGCAGAAAAAACATTATTGTATACAAAGTATTTTCCTTGCAAACATTTAACATGTACCTATAGTACGTGACAGGTCGAGATGGCAATCGGGGTGGGGACGTCACCCGCGCTATCACGCACCGGGTTAGCGTGGGGGCTGTGCGGGTGTGCGGGCCTTATACCCCGATTTCCATCTGTCATTTTCTCATCATTCATCTCGCGTACTATAGAGCTTATTGCCTTTCCTATTCTTACTTTTAATGCATTATTAAACGTCTTTACTGTTTTGATTTGGATTTTAGATCATGGGTTATGTTTTTAAAATGGTCACAGCGACTTACTAGGCTTTGAATTGGTTTTCTCATTGTATAAGGTGCACTTACTATATATAGCCTGCGACAGGTTGAGAGGGTAATCGGGATATAAGGCAAGGGGACGCGCCGTACACCCGCACGTCATAAGGCGCACGACTGCACCTGGTTAGCGCAGGAGCTGTGCGGGTATACGAGGCGTTCCCTCCCCGATTACCATTTTTTCAACCTGTCGCGTACTGTAGGTTTAGACTTTAGAGGTATCAAAATTTCTGTTATATGGAAAACCAGAGGATGCCCGCGACTTCGTCTGCGTGGATTTAGGTTTTTAAAATCCTGTGGGAACTCTTTGATTTTCCGAGATAAAAAGTAGCCTATGTCCTTCCCCGGGATGCAAGCTATCGCTGTACCAAATTTCGTCAAAATTGCTTGAACGGATGGGCCTTGAAAGGCTAGCAGACAGACAGACAGACCGACGGACGGACAGACAGACACACTTTCGCATTTATAATATTAAGTAGGTATGGAGTATAGATATGGATGTGGAAGTATAGATTTTAATGCTGTTTTCCTTACAATAATGGGAGATACTATTGAAGTAAGAATTATGACATAAGATAACGATTTTTCAAAAAATGTCATTTACTGGGTTTCGATATGGGGCGGTCGGTTTAATCAGGTTCTAGGGTAAAAGACTCAAGTGAATGAACAAATCACAGGTTTTTACCATAAATAAAAACTACCAGGAATTAAACCAGCTGATACAAATTTTTATGAATAAGAGTTTTTAAGGGTTTCCGTACCATAATCGTAAAAACCAGCCAAGTGCGAATCAGACTCGCGCACTAAGGGTTCCGTACTTCAATCGTATTTTATCGACATTTTGCACGATAAATCAAAAACTACTTACTAGATCTCGTTCAAACCAATTTTCGGTGAAAGCAAATTTTCATGGTAATATCATCATATTTTTTTTTGGTTCATCATTCTAGTATTTTAGAAGTAACAGGGGGACACACACACACACACACATTTTACCACTTTGGAAGTGTCGCGCAAACTATTCAGTTTGGAAAAAAATTATATTAGAAACTTCAATTTCATTTTTAAAGACCTATCCATAGATAACCCACACGTATGGGTTTGATGAAAAAAAATTATTCAGTTTCAGTTCTAAGCATGGGGAACCCCCAAAATTTACTGTTTTTTTCTATTTTTGTGTGAAAATCTTAGTGCGGTTCACAGCATACGTCTACTTACCAAGTTTCAACAGTATAGCTCCTATAGTTTCGTAAAAAAGTGGCTGTGACATACGGACGGATAGACAGACAGACATGACGAATCTATAAGGGTTCCGTTTTTTGCCATTTGGCTACGGAACCCTAAAAATGGAACCCTTATGGTTCGATTTGCTCCGTCCTTCCGTCTGTTTGTCTATCACAGTCGATTATTTCCGTAAGAGTCGGTTCCCACTTGTCGGTTGTCGGGCCCGGATTTTAATCGGATGTTCCAGTGGCAGAACATTTTATATGATGCACGCTTGACTAAAACCGATTTTGTGTTGGCGCCGACAAGAAATGTCGGGTGTTTTGCCAGCCCTCTACGTTCGGAATAAAATCGTGTCGGATTTTGCTCGCCTATGAGTAAGTATGACGCTGTTTACAAAGGTCCTAAGTGACTTATAAACTACTAGGTGATGCCTGCGACTTCGTCCGCGTAGAATTAGGTTTTTTAAAAATCAATCGTCAACTGTAGGTGTTACAATTGACGGTATACGACAAACATTTACTACTTTTGCCTCTATTCTCTCTCTCCCTCAGTCGAGTTTTTTTTTGTTTTTGATCTTTAATATATAGAAGGAAAACGTGACTGACTGACTGACTGATCTATCAATGCACAGCTCAAACTAATGGACGGATCGGGCTGAAATTTGGCATGCTGATAGCTATTACGACTACGACGACGATAGGTATATACCTATCGTCGTCGTAGTCGAGTAATATATATATATATATATATATATATTACTATTATGGATTGTATATATATTGATATTTATAATAGATATGTATATGTATGATAGTTATGTATGTATTATTGAAATAGTTAGGTACTTATTAATTAATTATATTATATTGTTTTATACTACTTAATTTTTCTGTATTGCGTGTAAGTACTATCCAACACACCTAGTTTCTCCTTTCACCAAAGGTTGCCTGGTAGATTGCTGTGAGCAATAAGGCCGCCTTTGCATACAATCTTTTTTTCGTTTTAGTTTCTTTGTCATGTTATGTAATATTTTTTATGTGCAATAAAGTATTTCTATCTATCTACGACGTAGGCATCCGCTAAGAAAGGATTTTTTGAAAATTCAACTCCTAAGGGGGTGAAATAGGTGTTTGAAATTTATGTAGTCTACGCGGACGTAGTCGCGAGCATAAGCTAGTCTTATATAAATTCTATTTGTGAAACTTGTCATCAGCTTCAATTTTCTTCTGTTCTTATCAATTTACTTTTCCAATTAGCTGTAAGTTTTCCTGTTAAATAAAAAAATATAAGTATAACAATAATTAATACCGCGCATTATTTTTGCTCTTTTTGATTATTAAATAATAATAATAATAATAATTTAACGCCCGCGATTTCGTGGGCGTGGATTTAGGCTTTTTGAAAATCCCGTGGGAACTCTCTAATTTTACGGGTTAAAAATTAGCCTTAGCAGACAGACAGATACCCTTTCGCATTTAGTAACCAACTTCCAAAAAGGAGATGGTTCTCAATTCGGCCCGTTTTTTTAAATGTATGTACACCGATTTTTTCGAGGTTTCGTATTCGTTCATTTACTGGAGTCCTTTACCCCGTTAAAGTACTAAAAGTGCGTGTTAGTAATTAGTATCAGCTGATCAAATGTCAATAAATTGCGCCAAAACCAAACGCCAAAACAAAAATTGCTAGTTTCAAGGTGAAACGGCAACTGTCATTAGCGAATGCAATTCCCTTAAGGGCCTAAGGACACAGAATACTTTTAACATCAGCGATCAGCATCGATGCTGAATCGCTTTTGTCAATTTTCTGCGTGTCTATCTGCGATTCGTCGTCAGCCCCATTACTATTGAATCCCCACCCATATTAAAAATGCGAAAGTGTGTTTGTTTTTTGGTTTGTTGGTTTGTCCTTCAATCACGTCGCAACGGAGCAATGGATCGTGATTTTTGCATGAGTATAGTTTAAGACCTGGAGAGTGACATAGGCTACTTTTTATCGCCGAAAATCAAAGAGTTCCCACGGGATTTTGGAAAAACCTAAATCCACGCAGACGAAGTTGCGGGCATCATCTAGTAAATTATAACGACATGGCCTATATGGGGGTATGCAACGGGCACAATTCCATTAAAGCGAATAACGCATTGGCGATTCCTTTGTTTTTATGGATGGCTTCCTGCTGCTCTTTTGCCTACCTATTTCCATTAAAAAATATTCGGTTTTTGACTCAAACTTTCGACAACCGTAATCGGTAATTATGCCTATCACCATGATTTGACTAAGCCAATCACTGCATCGTGTACCGGTTATAAAGTGCCTACGTAAAACTGGTTAATAAAATATAGTCATCCGCCAATGAAAGATGATAATTACGTTACAGTACAAGCTTGTTACAAGTTACGACGGAATGTGCGTAGGGTGCATAGTGAAAAGGTTTCTTGGACGGTTTATAATTACTGTCTATTTGAATAACGGTCTACAGAATTTATGAGTTGTAGAGAACGTGAATTTTTACTGATAGCGGCAAAAGAGTAACAAGTTCAATCTTCAAGAAATTACTCATGAGTTTTTACATGGTTATATCTACCTACCATTAATGGTTATACCTACCTACCTACCTAGGAACTTTTGCGGGAGACTACGCCCGCGTAGATGAAGGTTTTTTTTAATCACGAGAAGCCTTACTTTTCCTAGTATGAAAACTATGATCGTCTCCAGATTCCAGAAGTAAATTATCTCTACGCCAAAATTTGCCGAAATAAGTACAGTTGGTGGAGTCGTGCAAAGGTAACAGACAGATTGACAGATCTTTGGCTTCGCTTCAGACTTGGTTCGCACAGTTTTGCATATTAGGTACAGCTTACGCATCAGAAAATAATGTACATCGACCTTTAGAAAGAGATAGCGGTTTTGTAGATTGTCTCTGACGTTGAGATCGACAAAACGTTACATAAGTAGCGACAGAGACAACGCTCTACAAAGCCGAAATCTCATTCTTTCTTTCTTTATTCATTCTTTATTTTCTGCCGCGTACTGCAAACTTGGGATTTTGCATGTAATATGTATATGAGTTATAAATATAGAGATTTTTAGAAATTCCTTCCAAGCAGAGGCGTGACTATCTAGTCTACCTACTGTACCTGTGATCTCTAGTACATTAAGATTGTAGTTAAGTGAATTGAATGTAAGGTAAAGGAACCGGTCTAGGCAGTGCCCTTTGCGAAATAACGGCCCGCTACGCTGCCTCCGGGCTTGGCCTACTGCACTCCAAACTGCACGCGCTGGCAATTATACCAAACAGCTGATGTCGAGTAACCGTCGAATTGGTAGGTATATACTATATTATAACCTACATAAATACGTAACTATAGGACGCATACAAATGTTCTAGAGTAACTTTCTTTTGATCACACATATTGGCAACACTGGCGAGAAGACAGCGCAGTGCATCTTGTGTAAGCGCGGAGCAAGCGATACCTAAGTACCAATATGTTACCGATCTAGCAACTGGGAGAAAAACAGGCGAATATTGTAATATATATTACATAGTTACTAAGTATAATTACCTAAGAGTAACACGGAAGTAGAGGCTTAAGTGAAATAAGTAAGTAATTGACTTGTATAAAGTCGATTCCGTTTCGTTGACCGTTTCGTTGATGTGAAAGTATTTCACATACTTTTGGGAACATTATGGGGAACTCTCAGGCATACATTTGCATTTGCATTAATGTTAAAGGCGTGATTAAATGATTTGGAAACCTAAAACACCATTTTGGTAAGATCTAAATCTAGATCTAGGTACCTAGTTAGAGTTTGCTAAATGCGTGATATTTAAATGTGTACTTAGGTAAGTAGTTATAAAAACTTACAAGTTGGGCAGTAACGAGAAGAATCTTTGCAAAGAATCCTTCCTTTCGCTCCAAATTCATCAAATAATCGTACCTAAGTAACATACCCAAATACCAAGGTGGTAAGTAGGTACATGTTGTCACACTCTAGAAGACCTTGAAGCACCTAATTACCTATTCAAATTAATTACCGACGTTTTAATGAAAGCATCTTGTAGTGGATATGGCAGTATTCTATATTACTACAGTTCATGCAATTCACGAAGGCTACTGAACTTTACTTGTGTTAACGTCGTTTACATGGTCATTGCGTAAGTGTGCGTGCATGTCGGACCAAGCGCTGTCAAACGCACATATTTAGTGTACCTTACGTATACCGATACGATTTAAAAACAAGCATGAGTCAGTGGCCTTCGTGAAATGCAAGAACTATACTTGACTGCGATATCTATAGTATCTGTATATATGTACCTACCTATATAAAAACAAAAGCTGACTGACTGATCTATCAAGCAACGCACAGTTTAAATTACTGGACGCTTGGACGGATCGGGCTTTTTGGTATGCAGTTAGCTATCATCCGCTAAGAAAGGATTTTTGATCATTTAATCTCTAAAGGGGTAAAACAGGGGGTGACAGGGGTTTGAAATTTGTGTAGTCCACGCGGACGAAGTCACGGGAATAAGCTAGCGTGACACTGCATTAAATATGGCATTATAAGTGATTCATATTATGTACATTGTACATAGTTTGCATATTATTGCTTGACTCGAACTAGGTATAACGCCTGAGTCACCGTGTAAGTAAAAATTTAATTATTATTGATCAGCCTTTCCAGTTTCAGCATTGTGACTCACCTAGTTTAGCGTAAGTATTATTTCGTAAAAACAGACTTGCATATATTAAAGTTACTTACTATCGCTACGTTGTTTTTAAAGTTTTTTCATGAATATGCAATGTGTCTATTCGTATAGTCCATCGTAAAGATGGGCGTTATTGGCTATTTCTGGCCACGGTTATTAAACCGCTATTTAGTTACAATAGCGCTATTGATAACAGTTGCCTAGTATCGGTATCAAAGCTGTGTTTCAACTAATTTAATATGCGCACCGTTTTTGTTTGTAGTAAGTAGTAACTTAGCTAGCTGCCGTATCGAATCCGTCTGTAGGTATGGCTAAAGTTTCAAGTCGTGTAAGTGCATTAGAATAATATTGACGATTTCCCTTCATGCTTTTCTAGGCTTAGGACTAGCACAATTTTCAAAAACGTTTAATCAAAGTTTTGTACAACACTAATTATATCACTTAAGTACCTAAAACTATTAAAACTTTATTTTTTATCTTAACACCTTTTTACAATTTTATACACCTACTAAGTTATTTACAAATTATAGTCAATCGTCAATATCACCCACACTACAGGCAAAAGCTACCTAAATAAAACAAAGCAATATCTCAAGACAAAACTTTAGTATTTACTGAATACAAACACCGCTCAAACTATCTAATTAGGTATTAAAACTTTCATCAAAAGTCAAAACAAACAAACGCGCCGTAACACCACCTGATCTGCGCGCGCATATTTCACTAAAATAAAACCAATTTTACTTTGATGAAAATCGTGAAGTAATCACAACCTTAAGTTCATATCAGCAAAGTTTAATTATCATGATCATTGAGGTCAAACTATATTGGACGCTTGCACGGATAGTTTGCCACAGTCAAGTTAACCAACAACATTTCACAAAGATTGATAAACGAAAAACGACCTTATTTTTATTAGTCTAAGGCTTAACTGTAATAAGCTTGATAGATCAAACCTTAATGGACAAGTACTTGAACAGTTAACCAAACAAATTAGCGCCTTAGTGTAATAGACATAAGGTCGTTTTTGGTTTATCAATTTTCGTGAAATGTTCTTAGTTAAGTTACTAAGCCGGTAGCCATTAGCCAATAGCCATTAGCCAATAACCGCTCCTTCTCAGCTTTCAGTGAAAGAAAGAAAGAGAAGGCATAATTATTGCGTTTCTAGTTACCAAAAAACCAAACAATGCATTGTCAGTTGCCAGTTGGCAGCGTTGCGTTGTCAGGTGGTTCGTCATAGATGATATCTGTTAACCGTTGCTAGCTACGACAATAACGCTATGGTACGCTAAAGGCATGGCAGCGGTTTTCAGTTAAGTTAAGCTATAGCGGACACATGTCTAGTCCATCGATTTAAATCTGTACTTGGTCTGTTTACAGAATAAAGCTTGTATGTAGCATAGTCGTTGATGGCGAAATCACTCCTTCGATAGTCTAGAAGATTTCGGGGGTCCAGGGTTCGATACCGGGCACGCACCTATAACTTTTCAGAGTTGTGCATTTTAAGCAATTCTAAATATCACTTGCTTTAACGATAAAGGAAAACAAAGTGAGGAGACCTGCATTCCTCAGAGTTACCTATCCATCATGTTCTCAAAGATGTGTGAAGTCTGCCAATCCAAACTAGCAGTAAGTATGGTGGACTAAGGCCTAACCCTTCTTATTCTGAAAAGAGAGGAGACCCTTGCTCAATAGTGAGCCTGCGATGGGTTGAGAATGGAGATGATGATGATTTTTATTTATGATGGTCTCGAAATAGGCGGGTCCACACATAGTGCAGTCTCGCAAAGAAATGCCCTCGAATTTGAATGTCTGGACGTCTGCGTGCAGTCTGGACTCAGATCTGGAATCTCACTAAATATGCAATACCTACCTATTTTATTGGCGCGAGACTGAAAATGTGACGTCATTTCGAACACTACTAACAAGTGACTGAAAACTAAAACTGTAAGCTTGGCCGTAGCATTTACTCCCGTGACCCGTCACTAAAAACCTCGGCGTGGGGGTAGAATTTTCAAAAATCCTGAAATAGGTACCTACGTATTTTTTCTTTTGTAACCGAAAACCCAAATATCAATTTTCATGGAAATAACTTGAAATTTGACTCCCTTAGGGGTGGAATTTCGAGAAATCCTTTTTTAGTGGACACCTACTCTTTACAAAGAACACACCCTCCAAATTTCATGTCTCTAGAACCAGCGGCGGTTTAGGCTGTGCGTTGATATAATAAAAGTCAGTCAGTCAGTCAGTCAGTCAGGACTTTGAATTTTATACATATAGAAGATTAAAATAAATTACAGCCCCGCATTCTGCCAAAAATAACTTTTCCATGTGCCAAGTTCATGGCAAGCGGGATGTTTGGAATTTAATAAAATCGCCAAACTAACAAACATTAAAGTTTACACAGCCATTCTGGTTTGTTCATTCAGGTTTAACACGTAGCATAGAATGTAATGGGTAAACAATAGTGATGTGATGAGTTGAGTCGATTCTATAGACTCGAATTAGGTAGGTACCTGAGTAGAAATCAAATAAATTGATTGAAATCTATCAGACTATGGAAAAGCCAAAACAGAATGGCCTTATTGATTCGATTTGTAATGTATCTCCTGCATTAATATCTATATTGATATGAAATGAGGACCATCGTCGCGTCACGTCGGTGAGGTTCTTTGTTACAGTTCTTGCAATTCACGAAGGCGAGTGAACTTTACTTGTGGTTACGTCGGACATTACGTAAGTGTGCGTGCACGTCGGACCAATCAGCCGCGAGCAAGCGCTCGCAAACGCACACATTTACTTACTTTACCTTACGTATACCGATACGACTTAAACACAAGCATGACCCACTCGCCCTCGTGAAATGCAAGAACTATAACCCTGTATCAAAAAAGTAAAAAAAACCTACCTACTCGGTAACTATTTCATTTAAATATGTGTAGTTTAGCCAACATTCGAACCTTTTCTCATTAAAGTTGGGTTCATTTTACATTTTATAATCAAGGAAAATATTTTCTAGGATTCTAGGCTCAGGATCTACATCCTCCTCGGTGTTTCTCCTATTTTTAACTCGAATCTCCAAATATAAGCAAGGATAGGTAGGTACATGCCTAGTTACCGTGTGAAGCTGAAAACAGCCCGAAATAGCGAACTGCGCAGCACTGTAATTTAAATGGCGTTCCATAAATTAATATACATTTATAGGAGAGTTTACATATAATATTCATTCCACATCTTTTTTTAATGAAAATATTACAATAAAACTTAAAGCTAGCCTTATCTAATTACTATATAAATCATGCCCGCGTGGAATGGTGCCAAAAATACTGGTTGCGCAAAAAATGAGCCAGCCCTTCTGTCACCTGATGAGGCTATTAATCGCGGTGAAATGTCTCGTAAAAATTGTTTAGCACTAAGACTCCATGGCCCCAGGGTCTCCACCGGTCTTGCGCCGCTTGCCGCTTTCAGCTGTTTCTGCTGCGGCTCCCGGTCTTGATGCTGTCTCCCTGATATGAATATTCATTTGAAGTAGGTAAGTTTAAAAAGTAAAAAGACATTCGTTGAAGAAATAAGACACAGTTTAAACAGAAGATTTGAGAGATTCGGGATACGATCCCGGACATGCACCTATAACTTTTCGAAGACTATGTGCGTTTCGAGCATTTAAATAAGTATGACTAATATTGGTAAACGCTAACACCGAGAAGTGGTGGAATACTTTCGCAGTGGAAGGCGGCTATGAGGAAACCTGCATGCCTGAGAATTCTCCATAGACCATAATCTTCTCAAAGGTGTGTGAAGTCTGCCTATCCTTACTTGGCCGACTGGCCAGAGCCCAGAGGAGACCCGTATCTAGTGGGCCGGGCATGGGTTGAGATTTAAATAATATTGCCCTGCGGCTACAGACGATGTCATGATAAAACTGGAAATAAATTCACCACATACCTAATAACGGCATTTTTATTGGACAAAAAAATCTGTCAAGTGTGGTCGGACTCGCAGACAGAGGGTTCCTTACCTTCGTATAAGATTTGTTGTTATAGCGGCAGTAGAGATACACATTCTGTGAAAATTTCAATTCTCTACCTACCTATTATGGTTCACCAGATACAACTCCCTGATAACCAGAGGATGGACGTATTCCCGAAAGGTCCCGTAGGCACCCTTCAAGTATGGAACCCTAAAATATCTGCAGCCCAAGCACAATCAGTGCGATAACGTTTTCTCGCGTACTTTTCATCGACAAAGCGTTGTAAAACCCGCGGCGTGCACAACACTGTGGTAGGCTTCAGGTATAAGTAATTAACGGGAACAATCCACATAATATACCGTCTCAACATACCGTATTATCAGTTTAATTTCCTGTGTAAGCGGACTAACCTGTATTGCTTAATTTCATTCCACCCGAGCGACGGGTTTTCACATTGACTGGCAATGGCACGCCCGTCCCCTTACCGGACAGGCGCGGCCGTTTTAGTGCCAGTTAGTGTGAAAATGAAAACGCCTAAAAAGAACATGTTTTCATGAATTAAACTACCGGCTCTCGTATTTATCCAGATAAGGTGGTAGGGGACCACCTTATCTGGATAAATACTGTTTTCCTCGACCAACTGCGCAGTGTATTCCGCCAGTGTTTGCTATTAATTAATGATACATCGATAATCAAATTAATCCGACATTCGTAAACGACACACAAATAATATTTTCTTAGATTTTCGATATTTTTTATCTTATTAAGCTTGACTTCAATTTTATCTGGTAAAACATAAACAGGAAAATATTATGGTTGCCGTAATGTCATTATCATTTATCACATGCTCGTTGTACTTCATCATCATCATCATCAACCGATAGACGTCATAGGTATCTTTTAGGGACTTCCACACGCTATGGTCTTGCGCCGCCTGAATCCAGCGGCTCCCTACGACTCGTCTGATGTCGTTCGTCCACCTAGTGGGCGGTCTTCCAACGCTGCGTCTTCCGGTGCGAGGTCGTCATTTCAGCACCTTAGGACCCCTACCTCTATCGGTTTTATGAACCCCTGAACTATGTGCCCTGCCCATTGCCACTTCAGCTTCGCAACCCGTTGAGCTATGTCGGTTACTCTAGTTCTCCTACGGATCTCCTCATTTCTGATTTGATCACGTAGAGAAACTCCAAGCATAGCTCTCTCCATCGCCCGCTGAGTGACTGTGAGCTTTCTTATGAGGCCCACAGTTAGCGACCATGTCTCGAATCCATAAGTCATCACTGGCAACACGCACTGTTCGAAGACTTAGGTTTTCGTTGTACTTATATTCAATTCAATTCAATTCAATTCAAATTATAATGTAAGAAAAGATCTGAAAAGAGATTTTCTCCTACTGCCTGAGCGTTTAGCTCACTGGTTTAGCTGCTTTACCGGTCGTAGTAGTTTTATATGGCAGCAGTTAAAATGTTCAAATGCTTCCATTAAAGGTCTTCGCACATTTCGCAGAATCTACGCCAATTCCACTCTGACTCGACTCACAGTATTTATTGACCGTTAGACTTTCGACCTTTCAAAACACGTCTCGATGAAAGCCTTAGCAGCTAAAAATTAGTATGTTTTCATAAGTTCATCCGCTGAAAAGAAGTACCTAATCGTTTAATGGTCTGGGCACTCTGGGTTCATATATTACTTAAAAATAGTAAAGTGGTAGAGTTACATACCTAGGTGGTAGGATAGACGAGTATTATTAAGTGGTTATGTTCATAATAATTATTACAAGTTAATCAAACAAATTTACTGAAAATACTGTCTGAAATCTAAATGTACTCGTAATAAACTGAAAAACATGTCCGATAGTGATGTAAGAAATTATCGGTTGTTTACCATTTGTTTACACAAAGATTCAATGTACCAAAAGTTTTGTAGGTATGATGTGTTTGTTTTTTCACCTTGACATTGTCAATTGTGCTATTATTTGAATTACATTTTAGCTAGAAAATTATGCAAAACGTAGACACTTTTATAATTTTTTCGTGATACCATTTTCAGTAAATATCATTTAGGTAATTGAACAATAATTTTGATGAAAAAAAAAATAGGTTTCAGATTCTGTTAATGATCCTACAGGAAAAGGTGTAGTAGGTCAAGGTTTAGAAAGTAGGTATATTGATAAAATCTAAATAAAAAGGAAAAGCTGACTGACTGACTGACAAATCGGGCTGGGCAGTAGTTATTATGACGTAAACGTCTGCTAAGAATAGGTAGGGGTTTGAAATTAATTTATGTAGTCCACGCGGGCGAAGTCGCGGGAAAAACTAGTCTTTTAATAAACCATCAGAAATCATTTAGTTATGTACTTACCTATTTTATTCAGTTTACCTAGTACATGAATAATAGATAAGTATTTATTATGTTCAACAGCCGATTATTTATGGATGTCTGTGAATTTCCCTCAATGTTTACAAACAAATCTATGAATGTACCTAGAATTTAAATAGCTTATTTTATCTCCCCAAGTCGTGCTCGAAAGTGCATACATTTACGTCAGCTGCAGTTTATTGGGGTCACCTTGACAGTGTTAGACAGAGGTGAGTTAGGCATACAATGAGTTTTTTGGTTTATTGGTGTTGGTTTGTCTTTCGATTACGTCGCAACGGATCAATGAATTGAGTTGATTTTTTGCACCGGGGGATTGAAATAGGCTTTTATTCCGGAAATTCAAAGAATTCCCACGGGATTTTAAAATTCTACAGGCACGCGGTCGTAATTCTTCTTCTTCTTGTGTCTCTCCATTATTGGAGGTTGGCCGTCGCGTCGTCTCGTCATATAGGTACATCATTTCCTATAATAAGCTAGTTTCTACATAGTATAAAGTAAAGTCGCTTCCCGCTGTCAGTATGTATGTATGTATGTATTGCCTCAATAGCTCAACCGGTATAGGGGTGGACTGAAAACCGAAAGGTCGACGGTTCAAACCCCGCCCGTTGCACTATTGTCGTACCTACTCCTAGCACAAGCCTGACGCTTAATTGGAGAGGAAAGGGGAATATTAGTCATTTAATATGGCTAATATTCTTTTCTAAAAAAAAAAAAAGTATGAACGCGTAGTAGTTTATAATAGCAACACAATAAGTTATGACACCAAACAGCTCCCAGTAACATTATCAGGCCAATTTTTTTTGTTGTTTATATTGATGGTCATATGAGTTATGAACTAATGAGTACGAGTACCTTCCCGATCGTCTTCTCCGAGGTAATTCATAGTACCCACCTGGCTGCCTGCCAACTCTGGCCTACCTTTCATCAGTCGTCACTCGTCACACAAAGTCTGGCATAACTCCGCAGGTCATTAAAAGTCAAGGCGGGTGTTAAACTACGGTTCTATGATGTTGACCTATTTCCCACAGTTAACTGCTGCTGCCATGAAGGCTAAAGATATAAACCCTAGTTGTAAACCTAGTTGTAACATATGGCGTCTAGGTAAATATAGAGCAAGTACTAGATAATGTCCGCGACTACGTCCGCGTGGACAACTGACACAAAAAAGATTGCCCATTTTCTTAGGAGCTTTGGGCCCCCCCTAATATAATTGTTGTCACCATGGTTTTAATTTTATTTTGTAGACAAATAATTAACTCTTTATATTTTGCAAACGATTTCTATTTATTCACCCTGGTTATGAAGAAATCTTATTTTTTATATTGCTGATATTGAGGTTATATTTAATTAATACTTCTTCAAAATAAATGTATGTTTACGATTCTAACTGTAATTGTGGATATTTTCAATAATAGAGTGAAAAAAAGTCGTAATAAAACATAATCGTATAAAAATAACACATTAAAAAAAAAATAGTTTTGACACGACGACGCCACAAAAGAGGCGGCCCGTTCACGGGCGATCTCCATCAATAAACGAGGATATTATGCTCGTAATTTATTATTTTCATCCTTCTTTTCCAAGATGAGAAAATTATTTTTTATTTTCTTTGTATTTAGTACGAAATGTTAACAAAATCAGCGTTTTAGATATTCGTGTGAAAAGTCTCAACGTAGAAATCTCATATGCTTCTATATCTGGAAACGTTAGAAGGGCATTGGCCTTAGCCCGTGATATCTACTCATGTGCCCGGGCCCCGTACCTACGGTACAATGTAAAATCAAGGCCCTACGTAATGAATAAGTAATTAACAAATATAGAGGAATAACGGAGTAATACCTATACCTATTCCAAAAGGAATAAACTCCTAAAATTAAAGATTATAAAAAAAATGTTAAATCATACCAAACATAATCTTCTTCTTCTTCCTTACCTTATCCCACGCTACGTGGGGTCGGCACAACATGTCTTCTTCTTCCACTCATTCCTGTCATTCGTCAACGTATTATCCACTTCTTTTTCACGCATATCCTCTTTCACGAAATCCATCCACCTTTTCTTTGGTCGTCCTCTCCTCTTTTTTCCTTCCACATGCAGCTTCGTGTCTTCGTTTTTGCCAGCGTCCTGATTACATCCTGTATAGGCTAATTTTATCCCTGAAAATTAAGACTTCCCACGAGCGAGACTTTAAAAATCTGAATCCACTCGGACCAAGGTCCGCAGACGCGGTTGCGGGCATCAGCTAGTTATTATAATATAAGTAAGTAGGTAACTACGGAACTGTGGAACCCTAAAAACGACCACGAGGGCCATGTTTAACGACCTGAGTTATGTACAGCGATTTGCGTAATACACGTTTTATCTTATTTGTTTAAGTTTAAAGTCACGCCACTCGTCTGGCTTGTTGTATACTTTACAATCGACGTACAAGTGAGATAACATTGTTTGTTTTGAATTAATACCAAGTTGCACACTCAGCTGTTCTTAACTATAACAGTACGTTTAGAGGTCATTCAAATAGATTATGTAACGACCAATTAAGTATGTGCCCTGCCCATTTCCTTCAGATTCCCGCCCCGTTGTGTTTAGATGTCGTTTACCTTGGTTTTCCTACGGATCTCTTCATTTCTGATTTGATTGAACATCGACCTTAAGAAGAAAATAGCAGATTTGTAGAGCGTTGTCCCTGTCGTTGAGACCGACAAAACGTCATATATGTATGAGTGACAGAGAAAACTCTCTACAATGCCGAAATGTCTTTCTAAAGACCGATGTACCTACATTACTTTCGGCCACGTACTGCACTTTGTAGTATAGTATACAAGCAGTAGCGTGCAGGTCATAGAGGCATAAATGCAGTGCTTACCCCAGTTGTAATAGCACGATGCATATTTTCATTATGACCTGCCAGTAAACAGGTTCCTACCTAACTAATGCATACCCTAGCTTCAAACCCTGTGCACGCCACTGTATACAAGAGGTCGGCAATGGTAATCATGGTATGAGGCGGCGCGGTGGCGGGACGCCCCGCACACCCACATATCATTCGCACCGGGTTAGCGCGGGGGTTGTACGGGTGTGCGGGACGTTTCTACCCTAATTGCTATCTCGATTTGTTGCGTTGTATAGAAATTCCAAGCATATTCTCTCCGTGTTATTTTACACTAGCTGATGCCCGCGACCCGGGAACTCTTTGATTTTACGGGATAAAAATTAACCTATGTCACTTTATGGAAAAAATCACGTCGATCCGTTGCTATGTTTGTTAGTTCGTCTTCACAGCCTCCAGTACCCGATACGGTCGAGCACTTGCTATTGGAAGTCCTCTTATCACACACGAAGATCCTTCTCGGAGTGTTTTATTCCCCTCCCTCTTATCCCAATTATTTTCACGCTTTTGAAAATTTATTAGAAAAGGTAGTCCCCCTGTATAACCAAACTATTTTTATGGGAGACTTTAACACATGCTTACTCAAGGACGACTATCGTAGTAAGAGACTACTAACTGCAGTGGAATCCTTTAATTTACACGTCCTGCCCCTTACTGCTACACACTTCTCTCCAGGCTGTACTCCTTCTCTTCTTGATCTAATTGTGGTCTCTTCCCCGGATCTTGTCTTTAAGCATGGCCAGTGCCCTGCTGACGCATTTTCCTATCATGATCTGATTTATCTCTCCTATAAAATACGTCCTCCTAAAGCAAAACCGAGAATACTTCTGCAGCGTAACTTTGGAAGGATTGATAAGGGCCGCCTTTGCGATGATGCTCAATGTTTAGACTGGAATGCTATCTATAATGCTGATTCCATTGATCATAAAGTTGAAATATTTAACACCTTGGTGACGCAACTCTATGATACACATGCTCCTATTAGACCAGTTAAAATGAAACACCTGCCAGCTCCATGGCTAACAGATGAGATTAAGGCCTCAATGGACAAAAAAAACTCTGCCAAATATAAATATAAAGTAGACGACTCCGACGCCAATCGGTTGAAATACCAAAAAGCGCGAAATCGCTGTAATACATTGTGTAGAGACGCTCAACGACGCCACATTCATAAGTCAGTCGAAAATGGCGATACCGCTAAAACATGGAAATTTCTCGAGTCGCTTGGAGTTGGTAAATCATCCCATAAAGCTTCTATTAATGTCAATATCGAACTCCTTAATAAACACTTTTCCACTTCCGATGCAATCGATAGTGTCGACAAAGAACACACTCTTAATACTCTTTCATCCTCTTCGACTCCAGACTTTCTACCATTTACTTTTGAGTCTTTCTCTGAATGTGATGTTAAGAAGAACATAATGTGCATCACATCGAATGCTGTCGGCACAGACAGCATTAGCCGTAATATGATCATTCCCATTATTGATATTATAACTCCCATCCTAACCCATATCCTAAATTATTCTATAAAGACTAGCAAATTCCCTGAAACATGGAAGAATGCTCAAATTGTCCCCCTTCCTAAAAAGTCGAATCCATCAACCGTAAATGATTTCCGTCCCATTTCTATTTTGCCATTCCTCTCAAAAGTCCTTGAGAAGTTAGTCTACCAACAGTTAAATCTATTCCTTAACAAGCACTTACTTCTCAGTCCTTTACAATCCGGATTTCGTCCTGGTCATAGCACGGTTACGGCACTGGTCAAAGTGACCGATGACATTCGATGGGCAATGGACAATAAACAGCTCACAATTCTAACTTTGCTTGACTTTAGTAATGCATTTAATACGGTGGATTATGACATATTGCTGAGTCTGTTACGTTCTATTAACATAGCTCCATCGGTGATTGACTGGTTTCGGAGTTACCTCAGAGGCCGTCGTCAGCGCATCCAAATCGACGAGGTTGTCTCGTCATGGTGTGATATTACGGCTGGGGTACCTCAGGGTGGCGTGTTGTCTCCTTTACTCTTTGCCATTTTCATAAATTCCGTAACTTCTCATATCTCTTCTCTCTACCACATGTATGCAGATGATATCCAAATTTATCGCTCTGCAACTCTAGAAGATCTCGATTCTGCTGTTTGCGTTATTAATAATGATTTAGCTGCAGTTGCTGATTGGAGCAGACAGTTTGGGCTACGCGTTAATCCTGCAAAATCTCAGGCTATTGTTATTGGCAGTCCAGGATACATTGCAAAAGTTAACTTGCAAGGCCTTTCTCCGATCCTCTTTAATGGCGTTGTTATTCCTTACTCTGACTCTGTTAAAGACCTAGGTATCCACTTAGATCAACAACTGTCCTGGTCTGTACATCTAAAAAAGTTGAGCAGAAGAACATTTGCGACGATGAGTTCTTTGCGACGGTTGCGTTATCTCTTGCCAATTCCAACCAAAGTTATGTTGGCACATTCTCTCCTTCTCTCTATTCTCGATTATGCGGACGCAAGCTATCTCAACTTGACTGAGGACCAACTTAACAAGCTTGAGCGACTCCAAAATCTTGCCATTCGGTTCATATTTGGTTTGCGCAAATATGACCATGTATCTGAATTTCGTCAAAAGCTCAAATGGCTCCCTATTCGCCGTCGCCGGGATTTGCATGTACTTTCTCTTCTGTACTGTGTGCTATATCACTTAAAAACTCCCCCTTACCTCAAGGAGAAGTTTAGTTTTCTTGGAGTGCAAACCGACATAAGATCCTGCCGAACCTTAATGTTAGAAACGCCGAGTCATAAAACGAAATTCTATGGCAACTCATTCACTGTGCGAGCTGTTGAACTTTGGAATGCACTACCATTGACCATACGGAAATCAAAGTCACTAGACTCCTTTAAAACTGCAGTGAAGAATCATTATCTTACAAACTGAAGACGACAATCATATTTGTTTCTCCTTAAGTACGATTATGGAGTATATATTAGTCTATTTTATTAGTATATTGGTATTATACATATTATTTAATACATGTATTAGTGGTTTATGTATTAGTATGTATCAGTTATTTGAATGTATGTTTATTAGTATATTACACACCACCTGCAATCTAATTTTCCTTATACTTTCCAATCTTCAAGGTTGCCTGGTAGAGATCGCTAATTAGCGATAAGGCCGCCTTTTGTATCTTCCTTCTGTCTGTGTTTTTTATTCTTTAATGTAATCCTTCTTGTGGTTGTGCAAATAAAGTGTATTTATTATTATTATTATTATTATTATGTTGCGACGTGATTGAAGGACAAACCAACAAACAAACACACTTTCGCATTTAAATAATATACTACTAGCCCGCGACTTCGTCCGCGTGGAATTAGGTTGTTAAAAATCCCATGGGAACTCTTTGATTTTCCGGGATAAAAAGTAGCCTATGTCACTCTAAAGGTCTTTATCCTATACCCATGCAAAAAATCACGTCAATCCGTTGCGACGTGATTGAAGGACAAACCAACAAACACACTTTCGCATTCAAATAATATTATATGTGTAGTGATGAATGCTTTATATTATTTTGTTATTTTATATTCCGAATAAGACGTGGCTAGAAGCCTGAGAAAGTAAAAAAAATATCAACAAATCCCTCTAATTTGTATGTCTAGTGTGCGCTAGTTCATAAAGCTATAGGTATAACTATATGAGTGTCGAGGACCGGCACTGAATTATTTATGATCAAATACCTATCACGTCGACATTTTATTGTTTGTTTATCCACCAACCATACCACAGGACTCCAAAAGTCCAAACTATTGATCCAAGACCGTATACATCGTAAATTATTCTATGCTAACAACGTCAATTCATACTTTGATATCTACTAGCTTATGCTCGCACTTTCGTTTGCGTGGATTACATAAATTTCAAATCCCCGTTTAACCCACTTAGGGGTGGAATTTCGAAAAATCCTTTCTAAGGGGGTGAAACAGAGGTTTGAAATTTGTGTAGTCTACACGGACGAAGTCGCGAGCATAAGTTAGTATATAATAGCTATCTGCATGCCAAATTTCATCCCGATCCGTCTAGTAGTTTGAGCTGTGCGTTAATAAATCAGTCAGTCAGTCACCTTTTCCATTTATAATTATTTAGATCTCTTATATTTTGGGGAAAAAAGAACAACTCCAATATTAGGTACTACTTAGATGATGCCTGCGACTTCGTCCGCGTGGATTTAGGTTTTTAAAAATCCTGTGGGAATTCTTCAATTTTCCGGGATGAAAAGTAGCCTATGTCCTTCCCCGGGATACAAGCTATCCCTGTACCAAATTTCGTCAAAATCGGTTGAACGGTTGAGCCGTGAAAAGCTAGCAGACAGACAGACAGACACACTTTCGCATTTATAATATTAAGTATGGATAGTATGGATTAATTAGTATGGATGTTATTTCAGTAGTTTACTTCCTAAAGTTTTGGCACACCTGCACATCGTTTAAAAGGTTTGTAAATATACGAGGTAGAAAGTAATAAATAAATGATTTCGCAGCATCATCACGTTTATTTACGGCAGTTGTTTTGAAGAGCAATGCCAAAACATCCGAGATTGTAAGTACTCGTAATGGATAAAATTAGTGACCTGTTGTTATTTACATCTGAATTATTGTTATTTCTTTAGTCTGGTTATAATTAAACTGAATGGTGCCCGAGACTTTATCCGCGCGGTTGTACCTACTTAGTTTTTATTTTAAATCCCGTAGGAACTCTTTGATTTTACAGGATCGCATCAACTGCAAGCTATCTCTGTAGTCTGTACCAAATAGCGGATGCCTCATCCCGTAGATTTTTAAGAATAGGTACCTTGGGAACTGTTTAATTGTCCGTGAAAAAAAGTAGCCGTTATTCCTTCCCTCTGTGGTGAAAGGCTTAGTATTTCTGTACCATTTTGGACTGAAATTTAACCCATATTAGAATTCCCTGGTGCAGGAGCCCTAATTTTATTTTAGGGCAATTTGGGTAATTTGCAGCTGAAAATCAGCGCGTAGGTAAGTAGTTAGTAGGTATTTGTTTTCAGCATTATGCTGAACTGGGACCTTTTTTTTCAGGTTGTGCAACACATGACACTGATTTTTCCGGCATTTCATCTGCTTGGAGCATTAATTAGGATACCTAAATACCCGGGATAACCTACACAATTTTTAGATAATTAATGTACCTGAAACGTAACGTGCGTATACCTATAGAACGCGGCATTAAATAAATGTACATCGGCCTGGCATTTCAGCTTTGTAGAGCGTTGTCTCTGTTACGCATACCTATATGACGTTTTGTCGGTCTCAACGACAGAGACAATGCTCTACAAATCCGTTATCTCCTTCTAAAGGTCGATGTACATTATTTTTTTGCCGCGTACTGTGCCTATGGGTGATGCAACATCCTTTGTTTTTAAGTAGGTATCTTATACCTAATCGGCTTTTTCCGTCTTATTGCGAAGATACACGCAAACATACCGTAGGTACGCACTATAGGTAGGTTATCGTGACAGTTCCAAAACAATTTTGCAGAAGTTATCAATGATAATATTATTAAACTCTTGACAGTGTAGGTAGTTCAGTTTTGTTATCAGCTATAGGCATAATATAGCTTTTACCAGTTCATAGCGGTTAACTAAATAATACTTATACTTTTGTTTATATTGATATGTATAGAGATAGCCTTCCGTTTGCGTCAATTACATTTGTTTATTTATATTATTATGATTCAATCCCGGAGAGGCACCTCTAACTTTTCGGAGAGAAAGCTGAAGGAAAACATCGTGAGGAAACCTGCATGCCTGACAGTTCTCCATAATATTCTCAAACATGTATGAAGTGGTGGACTATTATATGACCTAAACTCTTCTCATGTTGAGAAAAGACGCATGCTCAGTAATAGGTCGAAAAAGGTCGAAAATATTTAAAGAAAAATTGTTGCGATGAGAAGACTTCCATTTCTTTAATATTTTTTATACCTATTATTCCAATACATATTACTATTATTTCTATTAAGTTAATAAAGTGCTTTGTTTTATATGAGTAGGTAGGTACTGTAGTTACAGGTGCACCCTACTTTATTTTATATACCTACTATGTATTTACTAATTGTAGTAATTGTACCAGTTAAAATATTATTAATGGAAAGTAGAACTTCGATCTCTAAAATGTCTGGTGCAGAAGGCAACGGGTACCACATGTATATTCCCTAGTCGTCGAAGTTTTTGCTAGCGTTCTGGTTACACACTGTATTTATAGTTTGAAAAGTCAAAATGGGCCGTGAAAAGCTAGAAGAGAGACTCAGTATCTAATTTACAATAGGTATTATATTATTATGGATTTCTTATAATTTGAGTTTTTTAATCGCTGTCGTATCACACACACGTTTTTAGGGTTCCGTAGTAAACAAGGAACCCTTATAGTTTCGCCATGTCCGTCCGTCTGTCTGTCCGTCCGTCCGTCCTCGGTTAATCTCCGAGACATTAGTGCTAGAAATCTGTAATTTGGCATGGGTATAAATATTAATTAGGTACGCCGACAAAGTGGTGAAATAAAATTTAGATAAATATTTTTTTTGGGTAGCTCCCCTACATGTAAAGTGGGAGTGAACTTTTTTTTTCTCGTCTACCCCATAGTGTGGGGTAACGTTGAATAGGTCTTTTAAAAATACTGTGGGTATGGGAACATAATTTTTTGATTACTTTGATTAAAGTGTTAGTTTTTATTATAGGGGCAGTAAAAATACATAATATATTCTGTTATTTCAACTCTTCACTTACTCGTAATACGGTTCACGAGATATAGCCCGCTGACAGACGGACAGACGGGTGGACAGCGGAGGCTAGTAATAGAGTCCCGTTGGCACCCTTCGGATACGGAACCCTGCAAATAGCTTCCTAGATAGGTATATTACGTAGGTATATTACTTAAGATGACATAAGTGTTGTTAATTAGAAAACAACCAAAGGGCCTTACGAAGGGCTTATTCCTGTCACGTAGGTGCTACCTGTAGGACGGAAGAACGTGAAGGTTGTTAAATATTCGACGCAAACATCTTTACTTTGGTAGTACTTGTTTGTGTGCCGACCTTCATAGGTATGGAAAAACACCATGGAAATAATAGGATCATGTACCCTGAATCATGCTTTGTAATTTGTGTTCATGGCAATATTTAGGGTATTGTGAAAAATTATTATCTAAGTACAACGTAAAACGTCGTAGCCTATATTATAAAAGTACCTTATTACTTCGCAATTCAAAACTTGGAAAAGAGTTTTTGCATTTGTCGGATATAAAGATAGAGTACGCGGCCGAAAGTAATGTACTTCGACCTTTAGAAGGAGATAGCAGATTTGTTGGTCCGCCCCTTGAATAACCCCATGTTGTAATCTAGTGGAAACATCGCCGATGGGAGTTGATTCCATAGTTTGCAAAGTTTGCATGTGCGTGGAAAGAAGGATCTGGCACAACGGACGGTCGAAGTACACCAGACTCTGGTGCGTGACTAGACACTCAGGTGGTGAGGGTGAAATTGCTTACGGTGGCGCGCGGTGCGGGTGTAGAAAAAGGAGGGTGGAATGAGGTCAAAAAGCGCTTCAGAACACTCCCCATTGTAAAGGCAATAGAACACGCATAGAGAGCTTACGTCTCTGCGGTGCTCCAGGCTTTCCAACAAGCCGGTTAGAATTAGAATCTTTCATTTCCCAAACGATATTGCGTGCACTTTTTCCGTCCGTCCTCGGTTAATCTCCGAGACATTAGTGCTAGAAATCTGTAATTTGGCATGGGTATAAATATTAATTAGGTACGCCGACAAAGTGGTGAAATAAAATTTAGATAAATATTTTTTTTGGGTAGCTCCCCTACATGTAAAGTGGGAGTGAACTTTTTTTTTCTCGTCTACCCCATAGTGTGGGGTAACGTTGAATAGGTCTTTTAAAAATACTGTGGGTATGGGAACATAATTTTTTGATTACTTTGATTAAAGTGTTAGTTTTTATTATAGGGGCAGTAAAAATACATAATATATTCTGTTATTTCAACTCTTCACTTACTCGTAATACGGTTCACGAGATATAGCCCGCTGACAGACGGACAGACGGGTGGACAGCGGAGGCTAGTAATAGAGTCCCGTTGGCACCCTTCGGATACGGAACCCTGCAAATAGCTTCCTAGATAGGTATATTACGTAGGTATATTACTTAAGATGACATAAGTGTTGTTAATTAGAAAACAACCAAAGGGCCTTACGAAGGGCTTATTCCTGTCACGTAGGTGCTACCTGTAGGACGGAAGAACGTGAAGGTTGTTAAATATTCGACGCAAACATCTTTACTTTGGTAGTACTTGTTTGTGTGCCGACCTTCATAGGTATGGAAAAACACCATGGAAATAATAGGATCATGTACCCTGAATCATGCTTTGTAATTTGTGTTCATGGCAATATTTAGGGTATTGTGAAAAATTATTATCTAAGTACAACGTAAAACGTCGTAGCCTATATTATAAAAGTACCTTATTACTTCGCAATTCAAAACTTGGAAAAGAGTTTTTGCATTTGTCGGATATAAAGATAGAGTACGCGGCCGAAAGTAATGTACTTCGACCTTTAGAAGGAGATAGCAGATTTGTTGGTCCGCCCCTTGAATAACCCCATGTTGTAATCTAGTGGAAACATCGCCGATGGGAGTTGATTCCATAGTTTGCAAAGTTTGCATGTGCGTGGAAAGAAGGATCTGGCACAACGGACGGTCGAAGTACACCAGACTCTGGTGCGTGACTAGACACTCAGGTGGTGAGGGTGAAATTGCTTACGGTGGCGCGCGGTGCGGGTGTAGAAAAAGGAGGGTGGAATGAGGTCAAAAAGCGCTTCAGAACACTCCCCATTGTAAAGGCAATAGAACACGCATAGAGAGCTTACGTCTCTGCGGTGCTCCAGGCTTTCCAACAAGCCGGTTAGAATTAGAATCTTTCATTTCCCAAACGATATTGCGTGCACTTTTTCCGTCCGTCCTCGGTTAATCTCCGAGACATTAGTGCTAGAAATCTGTAATTTGGCATGGGTATAAATATTAATTAGGTACGCCGACAAAGTGGTGAAATAAAATTTAGATAAATATTTTTTTTGGGTAGCTCCCCTACATGTAAAGTGGGAGTGAACTTTTTTTTTCTCGTCTACCCCATAGTGTGGGGTAACGTTGAATAGGTCTTTTAAAAATACTGTGGGTATGGGAACATAATTTTTTTGATTACTTTGATTAAAGTGTTAGTTTTTATTATAGGGGCAGTAAAAATACATAATATATTCTGTTATTTCAACTCTTCACTTACTCGTAATACGGTTCACGAGATATAGCCCGCTGACAGACGGACAGACGGGTGGACAGCGGAGGCTAGTAATAGAGTCCCGTTGGCACCCTTCGGATACGGAACCCTGCAAATAGCTTCCTAGATAGGTATATTACGTAGGTATATTACTTAAGATGACATAAGTGTTGTTAATTAGAAAACAACCAAAGGGCCTTACGAAGGGCTTATTCATGTCACGTAGGTGCTACCTGTAGGACGGAAGAACGTGAAGGTTGTTAAATATTCGACGCAAACATCTTTACTTTGGTAGTACTTGTTTGTGTGCCGACCTTCATAGGTATGGAAAAACACCATGGAAATAATAGGATCATGTACCCTGAATCATGCTTTGTAATTTGTGTTCATGGCAATATTTAGGGTATTGTGAAAAATTATTATCTAAGTACAACGTAAAACGTCGTAGCCTATATTATAAAAGTACCTTATTACTTCGCAATTCAAAACTTGGAAAAGAGTTTTTGCATTTGTCGGATATAAAGATAGAGTACGCGGCCGAAAGTAATGTACTTCGACCTTTAGAAGGAGATAGCAGATTTGTTGGTCCGCCCCTTGAATAACCCCATGTTGTAATCTAGTGGAAACATCGCCGATGGGAGTTGATTCCATAGTTTGCATGTGCGTGGAAAGAAGGATCTGGCACAACGGACGGTCGAAGTACACCAGACTCTGGTGCGTGACTAGACACTCAGGTGGTGAGGGTGAAATTGCTTACGGTGGCGCGCGGTGCGGGTGTAGAAAAAGGAGGGTGGAATGAGGTCAAAAAGCGCTTCAGAACACTCCCCATTGTAAAGGCAATAGAACACGCATAGAGAGCTTACGTCTCTGCGGTGCTCCAGGCTTTCCAACAAGCCGGTTAGAATTAGAATCTTTCATTTCCCAAACGATATTGCGTGCACTTTTTCAGTAGGTAAGTTACAACAGCATAACAGTACAGCGACATCGACAATTTAATTACCGCACATTACTTATGCATGCATAATTGCAATAGCAGCCCGATAATAATTGACACAACGATAATAAAAATTGCAAATGGGGGCAGGTTTTTGTGTTGCAATGGCAACTCATCGCAGTCGATGAAGCGTTACTCACAAATTTGCCTATATTAAATTCATTTTGTGCTGCCGTAACGGTTAAGAGAAGAGAGGTAGATTTATCGCTTTCCATCCATAGTCATAATCTTGGCTTGTTTTACATTTGCTACTCTTTGTACCTACTTAAAGCTTTAATTATCCAGAACGATCTGCGTTTAATAAGTTTAGAATGTATTCAGTAGAACATAAGCTCCTTTTCAATTTCTACTTCTATGTATATCCGCGTCAAATAATACTTTATTTTTTATTCAATTAAACTTTTACAAACTCAAATTCAAACTCAAATTATTTATTCGGAATTGGTAAAATTATACGCTTCCTGATTGTCATAAATTTTTTATTTGTAAGATGAGATGATATAGTGGTGATAATTAATAGGTACAGGTACATTTTCATACGTACGATCTTTTCGTTATCGTTCTTTATTAAAGACCAAAGGAATTTTAATAGGTGACCGAGTCGAAAACATTTCATTTAACACCCGCGGGGACCAGCTACCAGCTACATTTCTATTTGCTATTTGCACTTCAATTTGAGGTTCATTAGAGATACCGTACTAAATGGAACCGAAATAAAGATGCATCACGAGTCACCAAGCATCGTCACAAGCATGTCGATCTGCTGTACCAAGTGTATATTCAAAAATAATTTGGTTTACGTACTTTTTAGGTTTCCGTACCTCAAAAGGAAAGCAGAGGGATTCCAACATCAATGACAGAATCCCCTACGTAATAATTATAGGATCACTTTGTTTTCTCTCTATCTGTCAAGAAACCTATAGGGTAGGTAGGTACTTCCCGTTGACTTAGAATCATGAAATTTGGCAGGTAGGTAGGTCTTATAGCACACGTAAGGGGAAAAATCACTAAAAATATTTTTAAGGCATATAACGCATATTATTATCCTGTGTTAGCACATATGTAGTAAGAAACAATCGCACTAGTACCTACCTATACTTACAACTAGCTTTTAAGTTTGAACTATGAATGCCTTATAATTATTATAGTAAAACCAAGGTCACAGAGTAGGTAGGTATAACATAGTTGCATATTTACCTTGTATTACCACCTTGTGGCTATGACCGAGTTACTCGTAACAACCGGAAGTGCTTCCACCTGCCTTCCCTTAAAATATTTAAATTAGGTAGATAGTAATTTGAAGGCCGCTTGTGTATATTAAAGGTACATATAGTTTACACCACACACAGCTTTACGATTGTAAAGCTGTGGTTGCATTAATCAAATTTCTATGATATTCCAGGTTTTTAGGGTTCCGTACCTCAAAAGGAAAAACGGAACCCTTATAGGATCACTTTGTTGTCTGTCTGTCTGTCTGTCAAGAAACCTACAGGGTACTTCCCGTTGACCTAGAATCATGAAATTTGGCAGGTAGGTTGATCTTGTAGCTGACATTTGGGGAAAAATCTGAAAACCTTGAATTTAGGGTTAGATCACACAAAAAAAATTAAATTGTGGTCATGAACTAATATTTAGTACTGTCAACTTTCGAAGTGAGTGACTATATCAAATGGGGTATCATATGAAAGGTCTTCATCTGTACATTCTAAAACAGATTTTTATTTATTTTTATGCATCACAGTTTTTGAGTTATCGTGCAAAATGTCGAAAAAATACGACTGTAGTACGGAACCCTCATTGCGCGAGCCTGACTCGCACTTGGGCGGTTTTTTAAAATTCTATAACAATTTACGCCTTTTTTTATTCATGCCTGTAACTATGCCGATTTTGGGTGACGTATGCCAGAAAGTACCTACCATAAGAAGCTTCGTGGCCAATCAGAAAGTTTGTCAAGAAGGAACAAATAAAATGCCCAAGTGCGAGCCGGGCTAACACACGAAGGGTACCGTACCATCATACAAGAAATACCTAAACACTTTTTATTTTATTTTAATTTTCATGGCAGCAAATTTGAAATTTTTATTATTTGTTGTTATGGCGGCAATAGAAATTCATATTTTGTGAAATTTTCAACTCTCTACCTTACGGTTGCTGACAGACGGACGGACGGACGGAAAGCTAGGGTCCAGTTGGTAGATACTTATCGAGTACGGAACCTTAAAAATGAACGCCCTAATCTGGAAGCGTGGAAGGAACCTAAGTATTTCGGATTTATAATATTAGCACCAGATACCTACTTAATAGCAGGTCTCTTCCAAGTGTACTGATACAGTTGTAATAGTTAGTAGTTACTAGCCGACCCTCTCCTACCTATTCCTATTCCTGAAAATGTCTTATAGCTAGCGCGCACGGTACGTTTTTTCTGCAAATCTGTGGACTATAGAACTACATAGAAGCGCGCGCACTGCGGAATCAATTTCGCACCGGATTTAATAGATTTAAATTCACGGGTTTCACCGTGGGTGCGCGCTACCTCCGTGAGTCGAAAGATTCAGTCATTGATTTAATGATGTCAGTCAATGAGATTATAAGTACCGATCCTTTTATACTTAGCTAAGCAGTAGGTAATTATAGATTAATGCACGCAGAACTGTTTTTATCGCGAAACTTTACCTCTAATTACATTCATAATTCAGCTAGTTTTCCTCAAACATCCCAGTTTTTGCGAGAAAAATGAAATTATTGCGATCAATCATCGATTTCCAAGGCGGTTTTTTTTTTTTCGTTGAAAGCAATCTTGACAGTGATTTGTTTACAGAAGCGGCTGTTACGGTTGATATGTTCGTATAGGTACCTAAGTACTGCGCAGTTTGCTCGAAAATCATTAGCGATAAAATACGGAACAGGAAAATTCGTTACTTTTCGTTATTCAATCTTGTATAGTAACGTTGTTTACCATAGTTGCTTACTTATTTGAATAAAAAGTTTTATGATATTTTTTCATTTTTTTCGTTCCGTTAACAATCTGTAATTTGTATTACAGATAGATTGAATACACATAGCTTAGGCTACTTTTTATCCCGGAAAATCAAAGAGTTCGCACAGGATTGTTAAAAACCTATATCCACGCGAACTAAGTCGTGGGTAGGTATATACGTCTTATCTATAAAAGGAAAAGCTGACTGACAGATCTATCAACGCACGGCTCAAACTACTGGACGGATTGGGTTGAAATTAGGCATGCCGATAGCCATTATGACGTAGACATCTGCTAAGAAAGGATTCTTAAAAATTCAACCCCTAAGGGAGTAGAACAGGGGGTTGAAATTTGTGTAGTCCACGCGGACAAAGTCACGGGCATAAGCTAGTTTAAATGCTAAATGTACGAATTTCAAGTACAAAAAGTCACAATAACGCCGTTATCAGTGAAAAAGTATGTAAAAAAATATAATAGAAGCGGAAATGATGTCTTTATTAGGTAGGTACGACAAATAATGATAAAAGTAACGATAAAAACGTTAATTGAAAAGAAACCGTACAATAGTACCTACCTACCGGTTGAAGCAATGTGGGAAAAGAAAAATAAACAAAAAAAAATATCAAGTAAAGAAACAAACCGGCCAAGAACGAGTTAGACTCGCGCACCGAGGGTTCCGTACTACTTTCTTATTACTTTTTATTTTTTCGACATTTTGCACGATAAATCAAAAATTATTATGCATAAAAGTAAATAAAAACTGTTTTAGAATATACATGTGGAGCACTTTCATATGATACCCCACTTGGTTATCTTACTTTGAAAGTTGTTTTTTTTTTTTTTTTGTGAAGTTACCACAAATTCGCGGTTTTCAGATTTTTTCCTTTACTTGAGACATGACAGTGTGAACAGACTACAGGCAGACAACAAAGTGATCCTATAAGAGTTCCTTTTTAGGGTTCCGTACCTCAAAAGGAAAAACGGAACCCTTATAGGATTACTTTGTTGTCGGTCTGTCAAGAAACCTACAGGGTACTTCCCGTTGACCTAGAATCATGAAATTTGGCAGGTAGGTAGGTCTTATAGCTGATATTAGGGGAAAAATCCGAAAACGTTGAATTTGTGGTAACATCACTCAAAAAAAATTAAATTATGGTCATGAACTAATCATTAGTATTTTCAATTTTCGAAGTAAGATAAATATATCAAGTGGGGTATCATATGAAAGGTCTTTACCTGTACATTCTAAAACAGATTTTAATTTATTTTTATGCATCATAGTTTTTGAATTATCGTGCAAAATGTCGAAAAAATACGACTATAGTAAGTACGGAACCTACGGAACACTCGCATTTGGCCGGTACCTGTAACTTCTGACCGTTTACCTCTGAGCCAAATTAATTACACAGATAACATAAAACTCCGTCGCGTTTGTTATCTTAGCGAGGCGAGCGCGTGAGCCGGTCATAACGAAGTCCGTAGTAAACAAGGCCGGTGCGTACGTGCTCCCGACAACGAGTTCCAGTTTCACTTAGCTAGAGCTAATTAGTAATTACTGCAGTCATTATGTAATTGAGGTATGGTTTTATTTTCACTTGTCGTCGACAACCGATAGACATCCCACTGGCGAAGATAGTACCTACTCTTATAGGAAGTCAACACGCCACGGTCCACGGTCTTGCGCCGCCTGAATCCAGCCAGCGACGCGTTTGAAGTGGTCTTATGGTCTGCCCACAAAGTTCGCCATTTCAGTACTTTAAATCCCCAACGTCTATCGGTTCTTCGAACTATGTGCTCCTGGCCCGTTGGGCTATGTCGATTAGTTTGGTAGTCAAGAGTGAATAGGCATCTTCTATAAGCAAGCGCACTTAGGCTGCATTATCACTTGCCAGCAAGTCTGATGAAAAAACTATACGCATACGTGGGAATAGATTTCTATTGCCACATATGCACACACTAGCTGATGCCCGCGACTTTGTACGCGTGGATTTAGGTTTATAAAAATCCCATGGGAACTCTTTAATTTTCTTGGATAAAAAGTGTCCTATGTCACTCTCCAGGATTTAAACTATACCCATGCAAAAAATCACGTCAATCCGTTGCTCCGATGCGACGTGATTAAAGGACAAACCAACAAACAAACACACTTTCGCATTTATTATATGAGTAGTGATTCTGTAAAAATTTCAATTCTCTACCTACGGTTCATAAGATGTGCCCAATGACGGACAGACAGACGGACAGCGGAGGCTTAGTAATAGGGTCCCGTTAGCGGAACCCTAAAAAGCGCTGGTTAGGAGCTAAGTTAAATCTCAGTAACCTTGTTCTTTAGTTTTTTTTTCGGTTACAGATTTTAGAACATGCCCAACATTCTCCTAGAGACAGAGACTATTCCTAGAGAGGAAACCTACATCGTCATAGTCATATTGAAACAATTTTGTATTTCTGGCGTTAAAATCCTTTTGATAAGCATCGGCGGGTAACGTTATCAATTAATCATTGATAATGTTTTATGTAACGTTTTACTCAAATATTGTATTTGATAAAAAAACTCAAATCAAGATAAAGCTGAAAAACAAAGTCATTAACTTTGTTTACTTTATTCTACATAATTGTATAATGTATATGCTTTGACTTTGTATCTTTATAATATGGAACACAAAGAACCAATAGCACGTGCTATCCCATTGAAATATTATCGTTGCTATCCGCTCCGTAGTTTCATAAATGTCCAGGCTGGAAATAAAGCAATTTACGACCGAGTAATATTAAGAAGAACGAAACGAAGCCAAAAACTTCCGAAGTGACTAAAGGACGAGGCGCCCACGCCGGCCGAGCTTTTATACATTACAAACCTTGTCGTGATAATAATAACGAACACAAAAAACAAGAATTATTGTTATACTTATGCATAATTTAGGCAGTCGTTCGGAAGCTATTCGCGTTACATATACATTTAGGCGATTCATTTTTATATAGATAGATAGATTATGTAATAACCTTGTAAAGTTGTGACGTCACGCGTCTTTCTCCCGATCAGATCCCGGTCGGATTCAGAGCTATGTACGTTTTAAGCAATTGAATATCACTTGCTTTAAAAGAAAAACATCGTGAAGAAACCTGCATGCCTGAGGGTTCTCCAAAATGTTATCAAAGGTGTGTGAAGTCTGCCAATCTGCACTTGGCCCACGTGCTGAACTATGGCCTTAACCAGAAATACTATTCTGAGAGAACCATGCTCAGTAGTGGGCTGGCAATGGGTTGATCATGATCTAACAAAATCTGAAACAATAAAATGTACCAAAAATATTTACAATAAAGAGAAAAAGAGAGTAAAAGTTGACAAGGAAGCACTTGTCTCTATGAGAGATCTCTACCAGTGACCCTTGGCAGTGCGAGAGGTTGAAGAGGAAGTAGACCAGGGTAGACTGTAGAAGAGGAACAACAAAGAAGATAGAAAGTATTCATGAAAAGAACATACTTAATAGATATTATGCAATAACATAATTTTAATGATTTTAAGCTTATTTCGTGGTTTAATAAATAGCTCGTGAAATTCCAGTGAAAAGAACAAGAAAGAGGGTAGTTCGCTACTGCCCTTGACCGCTTGAACTTCATCTCTCGCAGCAGCGGAGCGGAGCGGAGCGGAGCGGAGCAGAGCTGCGTTAAGCAGACCAATCACATTGGCGCTAAATGACGTGATAATTTTATCCCGTCATATGCCAAAACTCTGATTGGTCAACTATACACGTCGCTGCTCCGCTCCGCTTTAGTGAACAGGCACCCTTATCCTGGAAAATCAAAGAGTTCCCACGGGATTTTCAAAAACGTAAATCCACGCGAACGAAGTCGCGGGCATCAGCTATAGTCTACATTAAAACATAATTTTATCCGATTTTAAAAATGAAGGACGATTGTTGTGTTTATGATACCTATCTAAACATCTTCAAAGTCAAGCTGTACGCAGTTTCGCGAAAGTGAACGTGAATGGTGTGACGCACCTCCACTCACAGCTCGCAGGTGCTCGTGATATTGGAATTTGAAACACAACCTGATGCCCGGGACTTCGTCCGCGTTTAATTGTTTTTAAAATATCCCTTGGCAACTCAAAATTTTCCGGGGTAAAAAGTAGCCTAGATCACTCGTTGTATACCTACATAATCCTCTACATAGCTGTGAAAGTCCCGTGTTTTTAAAAACGTGTTTATATTATCCCCACTAATATTATAAAGGCGAAAGTTTGTATGTGTGTGTGTATGTATGTTTGTTACTCCTTCACGCAAAAATTAGTGGACCGATTTGGCTGAAATTTGGAATGAAGATAGATTATACCCTGGATTAACACATAGGCTACTTTATATCCCGGAAAATCAAAGAGTTTCCGCGGGATTTTGAAAAACGTAAATCCACGCGGATGAAGTCGCGGGCATCAGCATACACGAAACTATGAAAAAGTATGTATCAAAAGATTATTTTTATTAAAATTCAACAGTTGATAATGACGAATACTTACTTATACGCTTTAGAAAACTTTTTCCAATTTTTTATGTCGGGAAAAATAAGTAGGTAGGTATTTAAATAATTAATTAATCAAAATTACATAAATGAAAATCGTTTGAAACACTTTATCACAATACTGTAGTTTACGTAGTCCAGTGAACCTATAGTCCGCGACAGGTAGAGAAGGCAATCGGCGTATGAAGTGGGGGGGACGCCCCGCACACCCGTACATCACCCGCGCTATCCCGCACTGGGTTAGAGCGGGGGCTGCGCGGGTGTGCGGAGCGTTCCCGCCCCGATTGCCATCTCGACATATCGCGTACTTTTTCTCGTAGGTGCCATTATGGATGGTAAGTTATTTCAAAATATCAGACAGACACTTGAAATTTATTTATTTGTATGTATGGAAGACAGTAGACAGGGAGGGAGCGACACCTCTCATTCACGAAGGGTGCGGGGGCGACGACCCCGTAGCCTCGCGGCCGTTGACCATCAGCTGTTGCGGTGTGACCTACTTCGCCTGCGCATGCGATCTGATCGCACATTAGTATGCGGAACGCTCCGTACGTACGCTGTAATGTTTCGTCAAAATACTCTTTAGAATTTTTCTTCCCATCGAGTCACACCCAGAGTAACAGTGTGACTCGTTGGGAATTCTGATGGATAAAAAGGTTGCAACTAGTAACAGTGTGACTCGATGGGGAAAAAATCTATGAATTCCCAACACTGGGACGCGATTGAGTGTGACTCGTTGGGCCGCCTCATCTGTGTCATAGCCATTTTAAAAATAAACAACAGGTGTAAGAGCCGTTGAAAAGTGCAGAATTGTAGAAGGCGGGATACCGCTATAAATACAGAAGTATCATTATAGTATATTTTGAAAAAAAAAAAATGAGAATGACAATAAAAATGAAAGGTTTAAGTCGAAAAACATGCACACCTGTGTATATTTCGTTGCTAAAAGTTTTTTTAATCCGTTGCATGTTAGCCCTTTCTGCGATTTCACCTAGTGGTTAAGTGATAATGTAGTCTAAGATAGACAGATGGGCGGGCTGACTTGAAAGGGATTTGGCAGTTTTACTAAACCCATGTACCCCTTATCGGTTTCTAAGCGGTATCGTACCGGAACGCTAAATTGCTTTACGGCACGACTTTGCCGGTACGGTGGGTAGCCACGACCGTAGCCTCCCATCAAACAAACCGGGCACCCATTCAGCTACCGACTTGTGGTTACGTTGATTAACAATCGCTATCGATTGTTATGTGTTGTCACTTGTCACTCACAACTCACGGCCGCTCTATACTATTGAAATAAAACACGTTGCGCACGGAGCGTACGGTGATGTTAAATGTGTGAACAACCTTACAATCCGTTCTTAAGGCACGCTGTTATAGCGTAATAAAGGTTATATTTAATAGTGCATCGTTATCAATACATAATGCACAATGTGACGACGAGCTAGGTATTACATAAATCTTCCACTCATTAGTCTCGTCTCTGTTTCACACGCACGTGACGATTGGCCTCAGGCTTGACGTCGTATTACGTTTAAATTATTATAAAACAGATTAGCCCAATTCACTATGAACAATAGACATTGCATGTAGAATGATCTGGAAAGCGACTTGGTCCGCGTGGCTACACAAATTTCAATCCCCTATTTTAACCCCTAGGGGGTTGAATTAAAAAATCCTTTCTTAGCGGCACTTAGCAGTTATCTACGTCGTACCTAGTCCACGACAGGTCGCTATGGCAATCGGGGTATGAGGCGGGAGGACCGCTGCGAACACCCGCACGTCAGACGCGCTCGCCCGCACCGGGTTAGCGCGGGGTCTGTGTGGGTGTGCAGGGCGTTCCCTCCCCGAATGCTATGTCGACCTGTCGCATACTATAGCTATGCATTCTGCATGCCCTTCAGCCCGATCCATCCAGCAGTTAAAATGCAAATAAACTTTGACAATAGCGCTTTTGAATCCACAAAAGTATCTACCATTGGTTCGGAATGCCATTCCTGTTGAAAAGAACCAGCATGAAACTCGGCGGTTGCTCTTTTCAAGAGATTGATCAGTCAGAAGAGCGCGAGTCGCATTAATTTTGATCGAAGTTTTCAAATATAAACAAAGAACTAACTACGCGGCCAAAAGTGATGAACATTGATCTTTAGAAGGAGACAGCAGATTTGTAGAGCACTGTCTCGGTCCTTGAGACCGACAAAACGTCATATGGGTATGAGTGAAAGATGAAATGACATTCTATAGGCCGATGTTCATCACTTTTGGCCGCGTACGGGTAGGCTTAGAGTGGTTGTTACACAGAAATAAACAAAGTTGATAAAATATAGCAATGATAGGTAAGATTGGCATCATTGATTTTATTAGTCAATTGTTATTGCATGTGATAATAATTGAATCGTTATAGCACTTTAATAAGTGTCACGTTTTACATTAACGATCCTCTCAAGGTAAACTTATATGATAGGTGTGGAGTGCTACACCACTTGAATCCTATTGTATAACTTATATATTTATATAATATGCCAGCTTAATAAGAATTTTAATAGTACATATTTAAAAAAAGAATATTAGCCATGATAATCATGATTCCTCTCCAACTAAGCGTAAAGCTTGTGCTAGGAATAAGGTATAGTCCGTACAAAATGACTCTTCACGCGCCATTTTAACTCTATGCAACTGTCATGTCAAAAGTACGTTTTACCTTTAAAATAAGGACTAAAATCGTACTTTTGACATAAAATTTAACACAAAAGTTAAAATGGCGCGTCAGGAGTTTTTTAAGCGTTATACGACAATAGTGCAACGAGTGGGATTCGGTTTCGCTGATCTTTCAGATTTCAGTCAGAATTTTGAATATGGAGGTCACTTTTGGGGGGAAAAGTAGAAAATTAATTAGGTAGCCAGATGGGTAGCCTATATATAATGAATTTGTGAGTCAGGACTTTTCTTTTTACTGTACCCATGAGACAAATTCATAGTGTTGTCCCTGTAGAAAGTTCGAAAAGGTAATAATAAATAAAAAACCGGCCAAGTGCGAGTCAGACTCGCGCACTGAGGGTTCGGTAATACAGTCGTATTTTTTCGACATTTTGCACGATAATTCAAAAACTATGATGGATAAAAAAAAAAATTGTTTTAGAATGCACAGGTGAAGCCCTTTCATATGATATAGTTATCTTACTTCGAAATATGAAAATACTAATTATTAGTTCATGACCACAATTTAATTTTTTATTATTATTTTTTTTTTTTTTTTTATTATTCTTGTACCAAAAATTGTAGTTACAAAGTAATAATAAATTAAGTTACATCGGAAATGCTTATCTCTAAACAGAGATTTCTTCCAGCTTCCCATTCAAGGTTGTGAGTAAGGCGTATCAAGAAGTGGAATAGGTCTACGGTACTTTTTTTGTGTGATATAAACCACAAATTCACGGTTTTCAGATTTTTCCCCAAATACCAGCTATGAGACCACCTACCTACCAAATTTCATGATTCTATGTCAACGGGAAGTACCCTGTAGGTTTCTTAGCAGACAGACGGACAGACAGACAGACAGACAGACAGACAAAGTGATCCTATAAGGGTTCCGTTTTTCCTTTTGAGATACGAAACCCTAAAAACGGGAAAAAAAATTTAAAATTGAAATAAGTACTGTTATTTCAGCTGCACATTTTTCAGAAGCGTCTCGCCTGGCTTTGTTTGTTAACACTCGGCTTCAAACTTCAGTGCATGGCAGGGCTGGGTCGCAGCCAAACTGTCTGTAAGTGGGTAACTGTTGATGAATCTGCTGTCTTCATGTACCTACCTACGTCAAGATAATATATTTTATGAGATATTCTAATGGCAGGCGTTCGTTATCTCATCCTTTGACCTAGTTGCCCCATCACAAGCTATTCCTAAATAGTAAATACTTGTACATACATAGAGTATAAACTATAAAATTGTAAGCAATAGTTATAATGAAATTATTCGATTATTTTATGTTTTTACAATCTCATATGTACTTGAATATCTTTGTTAAGTCAGAATACAAAGATATTTTACAAGTAATATATGTACCTTAGTATTTTACAAGTAAAATATCTTTGAGTCTGTAGGTACCTACTACTCTGTACACAAAAATATACCTACTTACTGTACCTACTAATTTTTTTTATTCGTATGTACTATCACAGAATATATAATAGTACTACGTACTATCTTAGATCGATCAAATATATCAAATATATCGCTTCTTACTCTACCTCTAGGCACAGAATATAATATATGTAATTGCTCTAGGTCAATCTAACCGGAACGAAGTCTCTCCCGATGTCGCGCGTCGCGTTGTCAGACGTATCTTAAAAAGATCTTAAAATTATCTAAAAAAAGGTGGGCATGTACCTACCTATTTTTCAAGAGCTTTCGAAAATACCTATATAGGTACCTACTTCCCTAAGTATAGCAATGATTGCGAATTATGTAAGTACCTATGTATAAAAATGACGTAGGCATGGGCATAAAGAACACAAGCGTAAGCACTTTCGCAAAAACAGTTTGAAAGAACTGAAAATCTCCCTCAGACGTTCTCATAAATTTTCCGCGAACATTATAGGTAGGTACATTTGTCATTGTTTATAAGTTCTCCAGTGTGGAGTGGGCGCGCAAGTGTTGCCGAAATGTCTGCCAGAACAACAGCTAATGAACTTCCCAAGCTTTAGTTATATGACGTACCTATACCTAGGTGTACCTATACCTAGTAGGTATAGGCACGTATAGGTACAAATATCTAATATGTATAATATCTGTCAACGGCTGTACTCACGCATTTAGTCGACGTTAGCCCGACTAGTTTTAAACCCATCCGGGGTCCTTTTGCAAGGGAGTCAATTCGCGCACGCGCCGAGGTTGAGACTGCGAGCTGCGCGTGCCGCTGCCCGCAGAGCCCGTTGTGAGCAGATCGTCTCCCGACAGTCCTTGCTGATCTTCATCGCTGGAGCCGTCACCGTAATCCAGGCAAGCGGAGCTAAACGTGTCCTGTCCCACGATTGATGCCCTTGTCTTAGCGTCAAAAAGCGGTTTCCACGCTGAGGGTAGCATCCATCCATGCATCATGTCACGATTGAATGGTATACTTAGGTACCTTTGCAAACTTCTTCGTGGTGTATTACAGTACGCGGCCGAAAGTGATGAACATCGGCCTTTATAATGACATGTCAGGTTTGTAGAGCGTTGTCTCTGTCACTCATACCCACATGACGTTTTGTCGGTCTCAACGACCGAGACAGTGCTCTACAAATATGCTATCTCCTTCTAAAGATCGATGTTCATCACTTTTGGCCGCGTACGCTTTACTCTATAGCCCATAGAGTAAAGTAATATACTAAAGACTATGTATGGGCTAGCACATTCGGCTGCATTATCATGACTATGAGGTCCTGGATTCGAGTCTCGCGTGACATTTTTTAAAATGTATGAGAAAAAGATGACAAGGCCTTTCAAGTTTTTCTAAACATTGGCCCTGATTCTCTAGTCTCCCTCTAAACTAAATTTAGACTATCTGCATCCTTTTCATTTTACTAATGCTAAAAAAGAAACGGAACATGACTTTCACATTTAAAGACTCTAAATTTTAGTGCACAATACAAATTTAAACAGTAGGTTCACGAGTGCGTGCTAAATCACGGGTTTTACCATCTAAAAATTAAATTTAGAAATGTCAAACTGCTTCTGTCCTTTTCATATTACAATAGTAAGAAGAGGGTGCGAATACTCTAAAATTAGGTTGTGCTTAGAATCGGTGCCATTGTCTTCTAGTCATCGCTTAGGAGTTTCAGAAGACTTAGTTATTAATTTTTTATATAAATACCTAGCCAGCAAAAGAGCAAGCGGGTCCCTTGAACCCTGAACATGTCCACGCCGCCCATGAACATTGAACATGCTTACGCCGCCCAAAACATTTGCAGAACCAGAGGAACTGCCAATGCGTCGCCGGCTTTTTAGGAATTAGTGGATGAATTAGGAAAAAAAATACAATATTTTACCATCCATATTTTTGGGCGGTTATCCAATAAGACTACAGTTATAATTTTTATAAATGCAACTTTTTGTCGAGCGTCATGTCGCTAGTCTGATAGTTGCTGCGTAGTGCGTACCTACCCGGGTCCCCGAATCTCTAGTGTTCATACCTAAAATAGAACTGAAGTCACTGCGTAGTTAAGTAGATAGGTCTACTTACAGTGTCTCATCTATCAGGCGTACAGTTTTACGATATCAGCCGTATACTATCTTATCTTTTCTGAAGCGAATGTTGTTTCTTTACCCGTCATAATATCTGCTGAGTGCTATATGCATAATGTCAGATAGGTAGTATGTTACACAGGTCTTTCATGCGTTGTTTCTCCGCATTTTTTTGGGCAACCGATAACTTGGTGTCGTTTCAATAATATTTTACCACAGTTATTTGTAAAGCATAATAAAAAACTTAGACCTATAACCTTGATAAATTTGTATGATAGGATAGGATTGTAGGATAAGTTAGAATTGTATATATAAATAGAATTGTAGAATAAGATAGAGTACAATAAGGCTGAGATACATATGTAAATGGAAAAGCCTGTTAATAAAAGATAAAAAAAAAAAAAAAAACTTTGTGTCGGCGTCATGTCGCTAGTCGGGATGTAGCTGCGTACCCACCAGAGTCCCCCATTATCTCTATAGTGTTCATACCCAAAATAAAACTGAAGTCACTGCGTAGGTAAGTAGATAGGTCTACGTACAGTGTCTCATCTATCAGGCGTATACCTATCTTATCTTTTCTGTAGCGAATGTTGTTTCGTTGCCAGTCATACTGTCTGTTGAGTGCCGGGCGCCTAATGGCAGATATATAGGTATTAAGTACACTATATGAGTAGGTACTAGATATTATGTTACATAGGAGCTGTAATGTTGTGATTGCCATCATTTGGCCTGACCTGGGAATTGAACCTACTAGGACCTCGTCACAACACTGGAATATGGTAACCCCTAGACAAACGAAGCAGTTTACTATGGGCCGGTTGTTTCAACAAATTTTGACGGACACGTAACCTTTAAATATGGCGCTAACGAACGTAAGTAAAGAAAAAGCGTTGATTCAGCATCTATTAGCGCTAACGTTCGTTAAAAAGTTACGTTTAGTTTAACCAGTGCTGGCGCCATTGGTAATCGTCAAATCAGTTCGTAACTTCATACTTCTTACAAACGGAATATTTTATTTACAAATTATAATGGAATCAATTTAATCCAATGCTTTTAATGGTAGTTTTTTTGAAGATAAAAGAGAATTTGTAAGAAAGAAAAAGTATTTAAAATGCAAAGTAGCAAAATTAATAACTATGTATATAATTTAATATACTTAAAATGAAATAAAAAAAGAAGAAGTAAGTTAATTTTTAGGGTTAGTTTCGCAACCAAAATAACAATGACGAACAGTTTTTTGTACACTGAAGCAACGCACTTAAATTAACAGATGTTAAAGTTCGTCTACGTCTGTTAAATTTTAACGAACGTATCTTACGAAGACCAATGGTTTGAAACAACCGGCCCTGTCCACACTAATTTACCCTAATATTATAAAGAGGTAAAGTTTGTAATAGCCTAGTGATAGCCTAGTGGTTAGGACGTCCGCCTTCTTTCGGAGGTCGGGGGTTCGATCCCGGGCACGCACCTCTAACTTTCCGGAGTTATGTGCGTTTTAATTAATTAAATATTACTTGCTTAAACGGTGAAGGAAAACATCGTGAGGAAACCTGCATGCCTAAGAGTTCTCCATAATGTTCTCAAAGGTGTGTGAAGTCTACCAATCCGCACACGGTCAGCGTGGTGACTATGGCCAAAACCATTCTCACTCTGAGAGGAGACCCCCATGCTCTGTAATGAGCCGGCGATGGGTTGATCATGATGATGATGAAAGTTTGTAAGTTTGAGAATAGGCGGTAATCTCCGATTCTGAAAATTGTTTCACTGGTAGTATGTTACAATCCAGTTATGTTAAAGTCGAATGCACATTGTACTCGCTAGCGTAGATCTATAAGACTCCATAGTTAGTTATTAATAATAATTACTAGCTGATGCCCGCGACTTCGTCCGCGTGGAATTAGGTTTTTTAAAAATCCCGTGGGAACTCTTTAATTTTCCGGGATAAAAAGTAGCCTATGTCACTCTCGTCTTTATCTTCTATCTATCCGTTGCGACGTGATTGAAGGACAAACCAACAAACAAACACACTTTCGCATTTATAATGAGGGTATTTATAATAATACTGATAGTATGTAATCAATAGCACTGTGATTATGATTAGTGGTCCTGATCACTAACATAAACACAGTCAAGTAGCAGGCGACATAGGTCGGGGCAACAACATGCCTTGGATAAGCGGGTCATGGATTGTAAACAACTGCACTATTGCATCTATATACTAGGGTGTCTACTATGGAGCTTAATAAACGGACGACATTGTTATATTTTGAAACTAGATGATGCCCGCGACTTCATCGCCGTGGATTTCAGTTTTTAAAAATCCCATGGGAACTCTTTAATTTTCCGGGATCAAAAGTCCTTCCCTTCCCTGAAATGCAAGCTATATATCTCTGTACCAAATTTCATCAAAATTGGTTAAACGGATGGACCGTGAAAAGGTAGCAGACAGACAGACAGAGAGACACGGACGGACATACAGACAGACAGACACACTTTCGCATTTATAATATTAGTTTGGATTGGAACCGTCGACCTTTCGGTTTTCACTCCACTCCTTTACCAGTTGAGCTATTGAGGCTCTTAATTAAATCAACTGGTGTAAAAACTTAAATAAGTAAGACTAAATATTTACAATGGGTGCGTTTCGCTTGGTTGGTCGTTGGGAAGAGAAAATGGCCGCTAAATGGATTTCAGGATAAACTAGTTTGGCATATCGGGTTTGGCCGATAACATAAATTATCTTTATGATATTATGGGCGCCCTACTTAATTGCATTCATAGTAACAAGTAGCAATGTATAAGACTCTGTATTGAATAAGCAATGGCAGGCGACGTGCCTAGAACAAAACGCTGGAAAACCCCATTTTAGGTAAAATATATAAAAGGCTTTGTTCAATACTTTTCCCTTTTATGTTGTTAGAGATGCTCATTAGTAGTCATCATAAAGGTAATTTACGTAATATGTGGAAAAGCTTGGAGGTTGAAAAAATGAGATAGGTACACTGTGAAATTAATTACCTAAGGACAAGCCCCCACTGCGAAAATTCACCGCGCGATTTTTCTCGCAGGAATCTGCGACATGGAAATTATATGAAGCAGTTCGCATGTTTTGTTCACGAGTACGTATGGTTTCATACAATTTCCATGTCACGGAATACTACGGAAAAACTCACGAGGAAAAATTTCGTAGTGCGAGTTTACTCCGATTGCATAAGAATAAACTGTTGAAAAAGCCATTTAATTTGATATGTCACACGGCACAGTTTGCAACACTTTTTTAAAATTTGTCCCCAAAAGTGACCTCCATATTAAAAATAAATTTATTTACGTTACACGTCCGTGTTTGTGTCACAGAAATTCACCATTGGTCCAGTAGATTCGAAGCAACTTGGCTGTGACAGAGGGCCAGATAGATAAACACGAGTGTACCTACAGGGTTCCTGTTTTCATTCGTACGTACGGAACCCTAATAGAAACAGCCTATAGATAGGTACCTATTCCAAAATTGGCAGTAACATCGTTCACTCCGGTAACATGGAAACAAACCTTTTGTATAGGTAGTTCTTGCATTTCACGAGGGCGAGTGGCTCATGCTGGTGTTAGGTCGTATCGGTATAAGTAAGGTAAAGTGAATGTGTGCGTTTGCGAGCGCTTGCTCGCGACTAATTGGTCTGACTTGCACGCACACTTACGCAATGTCCATGTATACGACGTAACCACAAGTAAAATTCACTCGCCTTCGTGGTTTGCAAGAACTGTTATTATTTATGCCAAGCTGTTCTTGTTGACAATTTAGAATCTGCAACAAACCTAACAATGCTAATTGCTGAATAGGTATTATTACATAATCGGTCGGTAATAGCAAATGTTACGTAAAATGTAAACATTTCGGCTGAAAAGTGCGCGTTAGTAAATATTGGACCAAGAGCCCTTAGGAAATTTTAGGGAGGTGTTTGATTAAAGTTGAAAAGTGGTTACATGGTGTTCTTGCCTATACGAATATGTTATGGTAAAGTAGAACCTATAACTGGTCCTGCGCCGGTCAAAACGGACAGCCTGGGTTTGCTAGTTAGTATGACCTCAGTATGTTATTTACACAAAACGAGAAATTTTGACAGAACCTAATAAGTGTAGGTGTTTAAAGTTTTACTACACAAACAGTACCTTTTAATTTGATACTTCATTTTTAAAATAACTTCTACTAATAAGTGAAACTTATTTGTTTACCTTACTCGGAACAGCTAGCGGATAGACCAGACTACCGGCAAAGCAATGCCGCCAAGCAATTTAGCGTTTCAGTACGACATGCTGCATAGAATAGAATAGATAGAATGGAACGGAACGAAATGGAATGGAATGGAAAGGAAACCGATAAAGGGTATGGGTTTAATCAAATCTGCCATATTCCTTCTAGATTCCAAAATGTACTTACCATCATGTCACTTGATGGCAAAGGCTTTCTTGTAGCAATAAAAATAAAGAATCCTCAAAATGTCCCACGGGCTCTCGGTCCTTATTGTTTGTGACTAACGACTACGTGTGTTTTGCACCGCTATCTGTGCGCTGTGCCTCTTATCATCTATTTATTATTATATGTTATTCTAACTGTGTGTAATGGTATTAATAAATATTATTTAATGGCGTGTAGGTATAATTTGTAGGTAATAAAATACACAATTTATTAATGGGGCCATGGAGACTTAGTGCAAAAAAATTTTTACGAGACATTTCACCGCGATTAATAGCCTCATCGGTGACAGAAGGGCTGGCTCATTATTTGCGCCACAGATCAGCCTGGCTGTCAAGCGCGGATATAGTAATGTAAATAATCATTGATTTGCAAAAACGTTGATACAAAAAAGATGGAAGTATGCAACATAAAGGGCCCTAAACATTCGACTTAATTAATAATGTGTAAATATTTTAAGAGAGAGATCAAAAATTAAGTTACATATTAATTATTCAACATTATCAAATAGTGAAATTATTAGTCTTATACAGCATGCAATCAATAAAATGTCAGAACATATTAAAAGAATACAATAGATACAATTAAAATTAAGATTGTATTATGTGATGATGACAATCATTCAATTTGGGCATACGAGAGTTTTTTATCGACATCGGTTAATTAGAATCGTGACACGTCGTAAGTCAGCCATGTTTCATGAATCACCCACAAAATTATTCAAGAATGCAAAGCAACTTGCGCTATTTTGTCGATATTTTACATTCATAATGACTATTATCGTTTCAAATTAATACAGTAAAGGTTGAGTGAGTGATGTTTACAAGTAAATTATTTTATCGATATCCGACTAACCACTACGAACACGGATTGTGCTCCTCGTCCTTTTCATATACATGAACTAGCTTATGCTCGCGACTTCGTCCGCGTGGACTACATAAATTTAAACCCCCTATTTTACTCCCTTAGGGGTTGAATTTTCAAAAATTCCTTCTTAGCGGATGCCTACGTCATATCATAATAGCTATGATGCCACAGCCCAATGCGTCGAGTAAATTCAGCTGTGCGTTAATAGATCAGCCAGCCAGTCAATCCTTTTATATATTTAGAAGAAGAAGAAGATTTCAGTACCTATGTATATTTTGTGTTTATTTTTCAGTAACTTAATATAACGCAGGTTTTTTAATATTATAGTTAGACAGTCTTTGGTTCCTGATAGTCTCATGGATGAGGTTTGAAATTGAATCTTTACGATTTTATTCAGTAAGTAAGTAGTTTTTTTTACCGTAGAGCTATGCAAGCTTTTTTTATTCAATGACAAATTTTACCTTGAATGCAATTTCAGTGCTTGGTACAAGTATGTGATGTAAGACAATTATCATTATTTTACTAAACCGCTACCTCTATTAATTCTCATTGGCATCATTTATAGGTAGGTACGGATTACTTACCTTCGGCCACATAATAATTTTTTCTATCAGTTAATTGCCTATATCTTATAAATTATAATTGATCATTAGATAGCTAATACATATATAGAAGTTCTTACGATACCAATTCCTAGCTTGACACAAAGTAATGAATGAAAGAAAATTCCGGCTAGCTTAAAATGTTATAATATGCAAAGTTGGTATCTACAATGTCGATAAAATGTCTTGACAACACTAGTAGGCGGCGTTGCTACCTTTAGAACTGGAATCTGGATTTGTATTTTGTATTATTGTCATTCGTAACTCCTTACAACGACGATCTATTCAGTCAGTGAGAATACGCGATTTAAATTTTAAAACCATTCGATACTGCCCCACCCGCCGATCGCGTGGAACTTTCCATTTTACATCTTGTTATTTATTTACTAGCTGATGCCCGCGACTTCTTCCGCGTGGATTTAGGTTTTTAAAAATCCCTTTGATTTTTCGGGATAAAAAGTAGTCTGTGTCCGTCTCCGGGATGTAAGCTAACTCTGTAGTCTGTACCTTACGTCAAAATCGTTTTTGGGCCGTGAAAAGCTAGCAGACTGACAAACGGACAGACACACTTTCACATTTATATAGGTACTTAGTATTAATCTAGCATAGTTTTACGAAGAATGGATTAGGTGGTTAGGTAGTTTCAACGCAACTTTGTTAGTATTTCCAGGTACATTTTCTACAAGGCTGTACCTATAGTACGCGACAGGTCGAGATGGCAATTGGGGAGGTAACGCCCAGGACACCCGCACAGGCTCCGCGCTGACCCTGTGCGGGCGAGCGCGGGTGGCAAACGGGTGTGTAGGGCGCCCTTCGGCCTTATAACCCGACCCAGATTGAGCACGCCATCTCAATCTGTCGCGGACTGTTGTACTTTACACCAGTGGACACTTTCATTGCAACTTTGTAGGAATTTCTAAAACATGCCTTCATTTTCTACAAGGCTCTATATTTTATAATTTATAATAACCCCTTTGTAGTTGACACGAGCATGTTATATACAAAACAGTTTGTTTGCATTTCTATATAATTACATTTTATTCAATGCTCTAAGGATTACTCCGCTTGTATTCCGCACATGAGTAGAGTTTGCTCTAGGTTTAATGAGTACCTCATTGTGGCTACTTCACACGAGTTGATTCTTTCAATGCAACTTTGTTGTCATTTCAAGCTTACATTTTCTACAAGGCCTTATGGACTAAGAGCCAGCGCATACCAGACCTTCGTTATTTTATAAAAGCTGAAAGTTTCTCTGCGTATTGTCCCCCAACACAGGGACGAACGATCAGCGACTATGAAGTTTGGGAGATACGCCATTGCATTGCATTGCCAAACGCCGTATAGTTGTAGTATTGTGGCAACCCCCTTAAACTTTTAAACTAAGAGCGTCTCATTGATGAAAATAAAATTAAAATAATCTTTAACCTTCAATGTTTATAACTGTTTTGATCAGGCAAATGCTGAATTCCAAACTTTTTAAGATGATAATAAAAGCTAACTCATTAAAAAACCTTTTTGTACAAAGATGCCTGGACCTCTCAAGATCACACAGAGGACTGTTATCTACTGTTAGGGAAAAGACTACTATTACATGCTATGCCTTCCGGCTTCCGTTTGCCCAGCTAGCCGCTAGCTAGGTATATAATATCTGATCTTTAAAAGTGATCTTCAAAAAAGACAAGTGAAATAGAACTTTCTAGGCAGACGGAGTCTACCTTAGGCTACATCAAAACCTACTATTCTATGATGGCAATCAATTGAAAGACTATAAAATAGTAAAAAAAGTTGTATTTTAAATTATATTATGTATGTGCTTACATTAATATATATTTTTGAATTTTTCATGACTCATAAAAATTCCAGCATAGCATGTAATCTGCATAACATAACGTTTACTTTTGCATCAACTGAAACAAATTGAAATAATGTAGTCATTATACTTAGTCATGATGGAAAAATCTCAAACGTTTTATTATGTACTTATTATTTTTAACTTATTTACTTTTGATTCTGCCATATTCTAAATTTTCGGAGTTATGTGCGTTTTAATTAATTAAATATCACTTGCTTTAACGGTGAAGGAAAACATCGTAAGGAAACCTGCATGTCTGAGAGTTCTCCATAATATTCTCAAAGGTGTGTGAAGTCTACCAATCTGCACATGACCAGCGTAGTAGACTATGGCCAAAACCTTTCTCATCCTGAAAGGAGACCCGTGTTCTGTAGTGAGTCGGCAATGGGTTGAGCACAGTTGAGCATGATGATGATGATGATGAATAAATTTATATCTAGTGTTTAGTTAGCGTATCAGTATTCAATTTCGTAGTACTGGCTGCTCGCACTTCATAACGCATACAATGACACATTAGGAGTGTCCTTTTACATTATCAGCAATACCTGCACGCCTTAATAAATCTTAGGCAGCCGACATAAGGTTTAAAGTTGTTTAAATATGAAGTTTTAGCGCTATACAACATAAAAGGTATTTGATTCAATTTCGATGTACGCTGAACGAATTTACGGTATAATTTACACTCTAATTCGATCGATATTCGTCTCTCTGTTTTAGGACATAAAGGCGTTAATAGCTTAATTGAATATAACTTAGGTGTGGTTGGTTGTAGTACTGGTGTAGCACAGGGTTCTGTAAGTATGTTTATTTATGTAATGACGATGACATCATACACCTAATCCAAATGTAAAGAAAAAGAAAACTGGTTTCAGATAATTGTTTCTTTTTTGTTTGTTTTCACGTGAGTTCGACAAGGGCTTGACAAGGGGATCAAAGAAAAGATGCGTTACGAAAAAATATGTGTTTATAATTAGGTAGGCACTTGGTAGGTAATAGTATACTTTCGGGAGCTTTGTAGTTATTAGCTCTCCAGGTCTTTAACTAGGCATAATATCAATAATATGATTGAAAGTAGGTAACATAGGCTACTTTTTAGCCCGAAAATCAAAGAATTTCCACAGGATTTTAAAAACCCACGTCCTCGCGTACGAAGTCATGCGCTTTAGCTAGTCTAAATAAATAAATAAAAAAACCCTGACTCACTAACTGACTAGTCAACGCCTAGCACAAACCCTTGTTTTAGAGAAGGAATGCCGGATTTTTAGAAATTTCCATGCGAGATTTTCACTGTTTTTAATTCACACTAAATTTCAGTAAGTATGGTATAAGTATAATACCTATGCTTTTCAAAATTAAAATCATTTATGGTACTATTGTAACCATTTACAGTACCTACTCTTTTTGTTTCTCAGTTGTTGAAATTGTTTTTTAAAACGTTCTACATAATATAAACATTGAAGAAGTATAATACCATTCAAGACGAAATAAAAATCTACAAAAAATATTCGAAGCACTTCCTTGAGCACCCCACGGTCTTAAGTTCGACGCAGGCGCATCACTCAAGTGTCATTGACCCCACTATTTATATGAAAATCGAATTTGGTAATCTGAATTTCATGTCGCCATGTCCTTGACCACAGTCCTCGTGCAAGAACGCAGGTGAAAAATATCTAAAAATACTCAAAAATGTTTGTCTAGTTTCAACGGACCTTGCCACATTAACTAGTTAGTATTATAGGAACTGTTACTAATAGTCTAGCAACCGCCAAATGTTTTTTTTTTGTGATTAATAACAGGATGATTCTTCGTTTGTAGGTTCCGTTTGACGAGACGCCCAAGTTTTGCACTGTGAAAATTCTCGATAGAGGTAAAACTTGTCGATTTGGTGGGGTGTCGAAATTGTCTGAATAACAGTGGTATGACTGGAGTGTCCTTCACTCCGAATATGTCCAAATAACGAGGTTTATCTATAACAAAGGATAACTAGGTAATAGGTAAGTGTGGGTAAGTGTTATTAGGTAAACCACGAAGGCAAATGCTATAATTTTTTTGTATTTAGCTATACCTTTGATATTATGTGGGCAGACCCTAAACGCTTTGATGTTGTTATTCATGAAGGTTGTTAACGGGAACGTTTCATCTTGATGTTCTTCAGAACTACGATTTGTAGGTAATATTATTTATCAAGATCGAGAGCCAAGATATAATATTCAATCAATTTTTCTAGAAACTTTAAAGATATACGAGGTCCTCAAATCACGGAGGACCTTTTATTGGGTTCCGTATTAAAACATGGAACCCTTATAGTAGGTACCTATGTGTTTCCTTAACTGTGAAGGAAAGTATCGTAAGAAAACCTGCGTTTGCTTTAACGGTGAAGGAAAGTATCGATATCGTAAGAAAACCTCCATGCCTCAAGTTCTAAATAATAATCTCGAGGTACGTGAAGTCTGCCAATTCACACTTGGTCAGCGTGGTGGACTATGTTCTTTCTGAGAGGAGACCTGTGCTCAGTAGTGGGCTGGCGATGAGTTGAGATCATAGGGGAAAGGTTGAGATGATGAACCCAATATCGCAAAGAAAAGAACTGCGCGTGCAATTATTACGGTGCCGCATCGTAGCACAGCACATTTACTTACAAGTTTACAAGAAACGGCGTAGCACGACAAGAAGCCTCGCCGTAGAGCCCGCAACAGTGCCGCTACCACCGCTACGCAGTAGGTACGCCCGCCCACCGCGTCGTTGTCTACATACCTATTTATTTATTTCTAAAATAAGTACGCGCGACCGATTACATTGAAAATTGAAATAGGTGCTACAAAATTTCTAATCCCGAATACAGTACCGGAAAAACCATTGATGTTAACTACGGAAATACTATGATTTATTCAAAACAAAAAAGGAATAGAGACTAGGTTTACTGGTCATAGCTGACACCGTCAAAAGCCATAAAACAAGAAGATAAATGAACTTTTACAAAATATTCCCAACATTTTACCAACTCGTATTTTACATCTCGCCGCCAAAGCGGGGCAGCCTGATTTATTACTTTTAGACACAAAAATAAAGCATTCTGTGAATTCATAATTCTATTTGCTTTTAGTTAGATACTAAATAATAACTATAGGGGTATGAGGTAGGGGGGGGGGGGGGGACCCGCACACCCACAAGTCACCCACGCTATCTATCCTGCACCGGGTTAGTGCGGGGCCGGGGGTGCTATAACATAAGTATAGAACGCGAAAAATGCTGAAAAAGGTTGTGTGATGGAGCCTTTAAAAGATCGACCACCGATGTTTATCTACTTTAACATAATATTATCTGCATCTAGTTATTTATTGTAATAAACATATCATATCATCCATACTTCCTTGATAGGTAATGATACCAACTAAATCTATCTGGTTTTGGATCTGAGCGAATCCCCGGAAGTTTCCATCCCAGCACAGCTCTGAAAATTGAATACCTCTCTCCTAGCTACGACCGCGTTAAACTATCAAACTGTGTTGAGCATGTTTTATTATTGTACCTAATCTGTCGCATATGTTTATGTCGGGCAACCGAGTTGAGTTGTGGTCAACCGCTGGCTGTGGCTTGACCCAAATTGATTGATTAGCTTTGTAGACATTTGAACGTTGACGTGACAGATAGGACAAAGCCACAAAAATCATAAGATAAGAAAAAGAAGTCATTTGGCTACACATCAAATAAAAGTTTCTAATATTTTTTTGTAGAGAAAAACCAATGGAAAAAATAATCCTTTCAGTGCCGAGATCTAACCTAAACTGCAATTATTGTGAGATGATATACTATATGAGAAGGGTTTGGCCATAGTCTACCACGCTGGCCATGTGCGGATTTGTATACTTCACTCACATTTGAGAACATTATGGAGAACTCTCAGGCATGCAGGTTTCCTCACGATGTTTTCCCTCACCGTTAAAGCAAGTGGTATATAATTTCTTAAAACGCACATAACTGCGAAATGTTAGAGGTGCGTGCCCGGGATCGAACCCCCGACCTCCGATTAGAAGGCGGACAATGGACATCCTAACCACTAGGCTATCACAGCTTTTTAGTGTAAAATAACAGTAGGTATTTTGTATGGGCTTTCGCGTCGCGATTCTCATTTGGAATGAAAAATTCCCAATATCCGCTCTACCTTTATTTAACGGTCTTTATAATTCGCTCTTTAAATAAATTAGTACTTCGGAACTCAGTTCTATTATTATACTTACTGTAGGTACTCAAAACGCATAGTAAGTTTATCTTCTTTGACCTACGACATTTCCGTTAATTAGCAATTGCCAATTACTCATCAATAATGTCAGTGAATTACTTTATAAACTAATGATTTTAAGCTTATTTCGTGGTTTAACGATATATTTTAATGTATATAACGGGTACATACCACGATTAATTTGTTTTTATTTGTCGATATTTCAACCCAATTGCACGGGTCGTGGTCACGACGGTTACTTTATAAGTCCAGTCTCCTATGGGGTTTTAGGGTTCCGTACCTCAAAAGGAAAAAATAACCCTTATAGGATTACTTCGTTGCCTAGCTGTCTGTCTGTCAAGAAACCTAAACCAGGTACTGTCCTATAGGTTTTTTGATAGACAGACTCTGCATTCTGGACCAGTGGTAGCATGCATTTGAGGATTCAAAAGTACTTGTAAAAGTTTAATTGTTTTTTTTTTTTAATTTATTTATTAAAATGTCAACGTCCTAAGAAACGTCGACTCACAAACACAATCAATCAAAGTATAAGCTCAAATCACATTTTTGTGATAGGTACTGATCAATATCATGTGAGCCTGGAATTAGACATTACCATTGAGGTTGTCGGCACTATCTCACCGTAGGGGCCCCACCGGCAGGGAGTTGTCATACCCGTGCTGCTAGAGTGTGCAGTGTCAAGCTGCCGACCAATACGGCATTTGACTAGTCAAATCAGTAACTTTTTATCAAACGTCAAAACGCGCACTTAGTAGGTATGCGATATTCTATGAAATACTGAAATGTGGTATCACATCATAATGACGTACTTTTTTAGTTTAATCCATATTTTAAAATGGATATTACACTTAAACTAACAAAGGATATGAATTTTACGTATTTTGGAATACCCTTTATTTAATAATCACTGAGAAATAATTTATTTTGATAAAGTCAAATACCCAATCGTATGAGAAAAACGTATTCATCAAAATTGTAATCGACAGCAAATTCTGCCCCTGGATTGGTTGAATTCGCTGGTCTAATTTTGTCACAGCCAAGCCAATCAAGGGGCAGAATTTGCTACCGATTCCGATTACGTTACGTTTTTCCGATACGTTTTTCTTACACAATCAGGGGACAGAATGACAAGGGGACAAACGACAAGTGGGAATGGGGTAAGTCGGCAGCGCATCAGCGTCATATCTTTCAGGGTTTTGTTCGTAGGATTTGCCACTTATTATCAGGCAACGCTGTATAAGGTCGGCTCCTTCAGTTATATCTGTGACATCTCTCTGCCCACATGTATAAATCATTTGCGCAGCGCAAAAACTCTCGATCGGAATTGCTAATATGTTTTTCTGTATTCTGTAACCTTGAGTGTATGACCGCACACAGGCTAGGGGCAATGGAAATCCTAAAAACACTTCTCGGGTCAAAATAACTGTCAAGTTTAAATGTATATTTTTACATAATACCTACCTACCTACCTAGCTATAATATTATGTCGAATAAAAGACGGGGATAAAGTAATTCTGCTAAAGTAGAAACAAGAATTACATAAATCATACTTGTATATAATTTATTTACGGATAAAAGACTATTAACATAATATAATTTTTATAAAATAACTACATATTTTGAGGAAATCGCTAAGACGTTGCTGAAAATAGTAGAAAAACAGAGACTATGTAGAATAATAACATCAAAAATTATGTAAGTATACTTAGGTATAAGGCCAAGGTTAAAATGTTAAGAGGTTCAATTTTTAACCCAAGTGTTATGGGTAAAGTGAAATCCTGCACATTTTCTCGATTCAGAGGGCAGATACTCTACATATCCCTTCATTTTGATTCATGTGAATTATTGTATTGACTGAGATTTGTAATCATATAACGGCTGGGTCGGTCTACGTCTGCGAGTACATAGGTAGCAAGTACAATAATTAGCATTGCAGTAATTATAATTAGCATCATTATTTAATTGCAATCATTTACATTTAGTTATAATGTTAATAGTGCAACAGTTTCCTTTATCTGTATCTGTTTCTATTTCTGCTATCATACCTATTACGTTTCAAACAATATGGGTAGTGGGTATGGGTATATGACTACCTAAGGGCGTTTGTGCACTTATCCGTATTCGGTTCGCATCCGTGATTCTTCAAAGTGGCCGTCATAATATAAATACGTAATTCGATTCGTATTTTTTGACGGATCCGTGAAATTACGGATAAGTTCACAAAGGCTGGTATCCTCAGTAGAATCTGCTTTCCGAACCAGCGCAGTTGCACGGTGGTAGAGTCGACTTCTTTTGGATTTTAATTTGTTAAGTCAAAGTACAAAAAACTTTCAACACAAAGAAGGTCGGTATTCATACTTTTCACAATGGTCCCTACGGAAAAAGCATTTACGTTTTCCTAAAAGACGAAGTAGGTACAGTACCCGGTAGGAAATATTGAACCTACATCGACCTTTAGAAAGAAGCGTTGTTTCTATCGTTGAGACCGACAAGAGGGTATGAGTAACATAAACAACGTTCTAAGTAGGTACCTGTGGCTCTGAAGCCGATTTTTCTTCTAATACGTATCTACCTACTTACAATATTTTCTGCCGGCTACTGTTTAGTACTATTATAATATATTCTGTGCTGTAGTGTAGATATAATGAGATATATTGGATTGGAAAAGACTTCCGTGTCCTAAGTGTGTTTTGTAAACTCGTTTTGTAAGTAAATAATATCATCCATCCATGATGTTCATGATCCATCGTTCCAGAGAATCCTAATAAAAACAGCTGTATGAGTACCAAAAATAAATCACATAACTATCATTCCTTTGACATAATATCTATCCTAGTTGTCACTATGAAAAAGACGAAAAAATCCATGGAGCAAAAATGTATGAAGAACAACGTCAGGGCATATGTGACGTAAAGAATGGGACGTCGAACAAAGGACTCACAAAAAATCGCGCCCCGGGATTACCCTTGTGCAGTCTTTGCCTATAAAAATAATATAACAATAGGAAGCGATTCATTTGTTATTTGAAAAGAGACTCTAGCTCTAACTAAATAAGGTTTGATTCAAATTGCTACTCTTCTTGAGGGTTGCTTGCTGCTTAGGGCTACCACATTTCAGTTAGGTAAGTAAAGTCAAAGTCAAAGTCAAATGATTTTTTCAAAATAGGTTATAAATAACTCTTATTGATGGTCTGGTATGGTGTTAGATTTGTAAGATAAATAGTGGTGATAATTATTACGCAAACTTAAAACTAAAGCTACGAAAGTACTAAATTATTATATTTTTTTGTATCGACAAAAACTTTTTCTTCGGGTAAAAAGTGCAGACACTCATCATTATTATCTATAAAAGTAAGAGAATTCAGGATTCAAGAGTCCTAACTATAAGGTAAGACATGTTTTCCAAAGTCAATTGCATTAAGTTTTATTTTCCTCTTTTTGGCGTATGTTTTTCAGCTTAGTTAGTAAAGGCTTTGTGTTAATCAGTATAATAATATGTCATTCAGTCAAGCCCTGTTTCATTTGTATGTAGTAGGTACTATCTTACACTCGCGAGTTCGTCCACGTGGACTACATAAATTTCAAACCCTTATTTTACCCCCTTAGGGGTTGAATTTTCAAAAATCATTTCTTAGCGGATATTTATATCATAAGATCTATCTGCAGATCTCAGTCCGATCCATCCAGTAGTTTGAGCTGTGCGTTGATAGATCAGTCAGTCACCTTTTCCTTTTATATATTTAGATTAGATATAGGTGTTGGTAGGTACCTACTGTATAACACTAATGGTTTAACACATAACTTGTCTAAAATGTATGTCGCCTGCATTTCTTTAACCTTGTTGCTTCAATTCTAACGCCCTGGATAAATAGTCGGCTGGTCAACGCAGTGAGACGGATCCGGTGCACTAAATACGGGTTGTAAACTAGATATAAAACTTGCGTTGTTTAAACCACATTGTACTTAGACCAAGTTGAAAAAGAAGAAAATTTTTAGGAATGCCAATTGCCATCGTTTGTAGTTGTAAAAATTTTCAAAATAAAATAAAAACCGACTTCAATAACCACCAACACTAAAAAGTAAAAAATAATTTAATTTATTACCCAATATATTATTATGTATACAAGAGTTATTGTAGTTCTATAGTAATATTTTTTGGAGCCGGTGCCAATTAGCCGCACGAACCGTCTATCTACTCTTCATAGTGTTTTGCGACTCCACATTGGCACCGACTCCAAAAAATATTACTATAGAACTACAATAACTCTTGTATACATAATATAATATATTGGGTAATAAATTAAATTATTTTTTACTTTTTAGTGTTGGTGGTTATTGAAGTTTTAGTGGCCTTATCATACTAAAATATGATATGCCTGGTTAAAAATCTACTGTTTACTAAGCTGTTACACTGATCACGAGCAATTTACTCTTATCTATTGAGGAGTTCTGTTCTCCATCTCCGAAGATATTCATCAGATCTTCACCAAAGTAAAATAGAACCACCTCTCAAGTACGACCTTCCAAACAAAAAAAGAATTATCAAAATCGGTTCATAATTGACGGAGTAATCGCGTAACAAACATACAAAAAAAAACAACATACAGTCGAATTGAAAACCTCCTCCTTTTTTTTGAAGTCGGTTAAAAATGCTTAATTTAGTAGAAATAAATATTCAAAAGCTAAGAATAGCTGATGTACTGAAGTCGAATTTTCGAAGAAAAGTATGAATTGAACTGAAATCTGCTTTCTTCTTATGTTTTCATGTTTTGAAGTTGTAAAACTGTCAGATATACCTAAACTTGTAAATGGTGTCAACCCTGACACCACCAAATAAATTCTCGACGAATATGTTAGTGTATAGCTGTTGGCTAGGTGTATTGTAGTCGGTAGGGAGAGAGTGAATCGGTTATATGATTGCGTAACTGCGTAGTGAAGCAATAATTATGCGTACCTAGCGCAATCAATTCATACCCAAGGAATGTTTTAAGACCATATAAGTGGTGTATTTTAGTAACTAACTATTTACTAGTGGTAATACTGTTAATAATTAAATGCCTGTTAAAGTTTAATCACTGGAAATCTCCCCTTAATTTAATAACAGTATATTTATTGGTAGGTTATTTAGTAGTTAGGTACAGTAAATTTTCTAAACAAGTCGTTTCTCAGAGAAACGCGCAAGCGAAGCTACCGTAACAAATAAACAGACAGACCGACAGCAGAGTGACATCAATAGGGCCCCGTTTTTACCCTTTGGACAAGGAGATTATGTCGGACTCTTACTGACTAAAACCCCTTTAGGTCTAAAAGGAATTCCAACGCTATTAGGATCCAAGCTTTTCCACATAACATTAATGGAAAACATAAAAGTCGTATCGTATTCGCTAACCGGCATACCTATCTACCTAGGTAAATTGTGCATTATAGAGTTTTTTTTAAATATCTTTATTTATTTTAAAGGGATTTTATACAATATGTATACGACAACCCTATCGTACCTTATAACATCGGTTAACTTACTTAACAATTATAAATAAAATCAATTTAAGATATTATTTGCGTTCCAGATAAAATTAAGAAAAAATTAAATAAAATTAGATGCTATCTACCAGTACCATGAACATGTTAGAACGGCGAAGATAATTTATGTAATTTTATATTTATCAAGAGACCTGTGATAATATTTTCCAATGGAAAAGCATTTTGCTGAGTACCTACTAGGTACCTACCTAACGTTAAGAACACTAAATATGAAGTAAATTATGATAATTAAAATTGTGTGTTTGCCGCATTTGCACAAAAACAGAAATGCGATGTTATCTTCGCGGTGTAAATTTTTACGGCTGCTCGTGAATTTGAATACCAACTTAACATACCTACAGACAAGTGAAAAAAACTAAGTGTAATATTTATTGGTGACTGCACCAAGAATCTGGAACGGCACAGGTCTCCTCCTTTTCGTTTTGGATAACTTGTGTGTCAAATTCTCTGGGTCTTCCTATTCAAAATCATAATATATGAAGGTGACTGACTGACTGACTGATCTATCAACGCACAGCTACTGGACGGATCGGGCTGAAATTTGGCATGCAGATAGCTATTATGACGTAGGCATCCGCTAAAAAAGGATTTTTGAAAACTCTACCACTAAGAGGGTGAAATAGAGGTTTGAAATTTGTGTATGTGTTTGTGAAGTCGCGAGCATAAGCTAGTAAAATAATAAAATGCTTATAAGTAAGCAATTTAATAAACAGCTGAATAAGAAATTGTTATTGGAAGCGTGTTCATAAAAATAATATGTACCTACCTACCTATGACCTAAAAACTTCATCGTACCTAGCTAAAAATCAAGAAACCGGCATGAATAAAAAGTTATTACATAGGTAATTAATTATATGAAATATAGATGAAATTTACGTATTTTAGCTTTAAAAAATTAAATAATATTATAATGAGATATACCTATGACATTTAAATAGTAACTGGACAATGGTACAACATTATTTTGGGTGCACTTTAAAAAGAATTTATGAACACCGAAATCACTTGAGCATGATAGCATGCAAATGAATTCAAAAGTTAATCTCAAGTTTCTTTTAATATCAAAAAATAAGAACCACATTTTAATATAATTACTGACGTCATTGATTTGACAGAGCAATGAATCCTTTTCGAATAACACTTTTGTTACTAACTGTTTCCACAAAAGCGTAATAAGGGACAAGTATTGGAGTAAAAAGCCCTTTGTGTGTATTCATAAAGGGCCAAAGTACATATAGAATTACCTAATGTCTAATGTACGGAACAGAACGCAAAGCCTGTTCTCCGTAAATGTACGATTTGCATTTCCAACTTTTTGTAAACTGGTGATTAAGGCACACTACTAGTCTCATCAATTAGGAGGTTAGTGCAAAAGAGGATTATAAATTAGATATTTGTTTGAATATTAAAGATACAGAAGGGATAGTAGGTAGGTACCTACCTGTTAATCCTCGTCATTCAAATCTATAGACGTCAACTGCTGGAAATAGATCTCTTGCAAAGATTGCCACAAGATGTACCTACATAACATAATCTTGTTGTTTATGTCCATTAGCAGTTAGCACCCAGTCCCTCCACCTAGTGGTCATTTATCATATAAAGCCAATCATCTATTCATCTCCTTGAGTGCCTTATTTGAAAAGAAAGATGAATAATTATAATAATAAAAAAGCGGTCTTGCTGGACTCGGCTATGATAGTCCGCCGATTTCTCAACCTGTCACCCCCCGGCCGTTTGGTCTCCCCTGCCGGGGTGTTATCCACCACCCGGTACAAATATGTATTTATGTAAGTTTATCTACTTTTATTATCTATATATTTCTTTTTGGCTATTATATAATATACTTATTTATCTTATACACGGGCGTGAGAGTAGAAGTATTGCGATAATAATAGTTTTAGACTTTAGTGTCAGGCATGAAACCCAAAGTTACAATAAAATAAAATAATAATTAAGTATAATTTAATTATAGTAAACCACTATTGCGACTGTCATACAAAACTCAACAAAAAAATTAAAACATTTCAAAATGCTCAAGCATCACTTAAATCTAGTGGACTTGAAATATTCGAATAATTTATAAATGTATACTTACAGAATAATTTGTCTCTTAAAGTTTCAAGCATTCTCAACTGAGCTTGAAACTGGAATTTTTAATGGACGGATACGCATAGAAAAAACACTGGTCAAACTAGATTCACATTTAGCTTGCTGCTTGTCTCGTAAGAGTTGTTATGGAGTAAAGTTACCTACCTACCTATGTTCGAGTTGCATGATATTATAGCGATGGTTGTACTTATATCGATGATATTGAGAACATTTCTCAATTTAGTTAGTTTCTCTTAATACAGTCATTGGCGTTAGCAATCAAAAGTACTTACTATCCCATTTCACGCAGGTTCTGCTAAATATTTGACTTTTGTTTGCAGTTGTTTTTTTTCTGCAGTGCCTTCTCTGCGCTAAAACTTTGCTTCGAAAAAAAGAAAAAGTTTAATTAAGTAAAGTGAAACCAATAAAAACTCGGTGGAAAGAATTATGGGCAGTTTTGCATCTTATTGCTTACGTTTATTTAAAAAGCTTTTTGCATGCCAGCATTCATTGATATCTGCTTTAATTCTTTAAAAGGTAAAATATATATACAGTACGCGGGCGAAAGTAATGTACATCGACATCAAGAAGGAGATAGCAGATTTGTAGAGCGTTGTCCCTGTCATTAAGAAAACCAAACGTCATATAGGTATGAGTGACTAAGATAACGTTCTACAAAGCCGAAATGTCATTCTAAAGGCCGATGTAGGTACATTACTTTCTGCAGAGTACTGTACCTACATACTTTACAGCTAGGTACCATGATGAAGGTGAAGAGTTAACTATCATCAATCATTCATATTCATACCAAATCATAAGGTTTCTTTAATTGGGAGACCCTAAAATAGTCTCGTATTGCGTAGGTAATTTCTTGGAACAAGTCCCGGTTTCTTTGCCATCGGAGTGTCCAATGTTTTTTTCGCTTCTACGAACCCAAAGTAACTTGAGAGGATTCCCCGTATATTTGCAGAATTTGCCAGTAAACTGTCAGTGTTTTGGCTTCCTATTCGATACTGATCCGTCTGCGTATTAGATTCGTAAAGTCGCATCGCTTAAACCTGTTCACATGATCACGTTAATCTCTTTTTTGTTTTGTTTAACTTTGTTTGCTATTTTTGTTCTTGTCTGTAAAACTGACAACTCTTTACCTTTTAGGCTCCAGCCCTTTCCATTTTTACAATACATAATTACTTATCTACCTACCTACTTAGTTTGCAATCCTTGAATCTATAATTTAGTTGGCCCCAGTAATATTCAGACAGGACGCTATCATTTTTTGTGAATTATTTGAACAAAAACGAAAGTTCTCGACTTTGTCAATTTCCTTCACTGAAAAACCCATTCGATTTTTGTAAGCAAAACTTATTATACCTACTTAATTATACGTATTATTTTTACATATAATATAACTTATATTATACGTAATTTTGTAAAAAATACTGTACCTACCTATCTATACTTAGTAGTTACCTACAACATATCTGATGTTACAAGTAAAAAGGTGTTTATAATTTAAATTTACTGTAAGACCTACTTAATTAATTATTACGGACTAGCTATCGCAACAACAATATATTATTATGTATTTTTTATCAAGGGGCCTATTTGCCTCTTTATGATTATTAACTTTAAGTGAAAATTTAAATTTTATGGCCTTAACACTCGATTTATGGCTTTGTTCGTCTTAATTAGCATTACTACGTTTTGGCATCGCAGCATTTATGTACCTACCTAGTCATCATCTGCCGTCATCTACCCACTCCTCAATATTGTTCCTCTTACGTAGATAGGAAGCGGTTCTAAACATTGATTTATCAGACATTTGGGAGATAACATATTATCATAACAAACATATCACCTGATGTTTATTTAGGTAGGTTAGGTACCTTAGTACCTACTTACCTATCTTTTTGTAACAGATGATCTAGTTGACTCACTGTCTGCTAGATCATCAGCTGTTACAACTTACAAGCAGAAAGCTAACCTCAAATGTACAAACATTAAAACAACCAATAGTTTTGACTAGAAGTCAGCTAACGGAATGTTGTTCTAATAACACCAAGTTACCAAGGTAAGAGTCAATATCAATCTACCTACATAGGTATCTATAATATTATTTTGGTTTGTAGGTAGGTAGGTACTATAGCTAGGTTTAGGGCTATGTTATTGTTGGTCACGTAGGCCCGAGAGCGAGAGTTCCGATGTTTGGGTGAGGAGATGGATAGAGGAGTTCAGATAGATGTTGGAGCAGGACGGGAGAGTGGCGTGACAAAAAAACAAAGATGGCGACGCCGGGTGCCGGTCGAACCGGTCGACTCGGGCCACGTGTTCTGCGGCGTAGAATCGCTCACGTACAATGTTTGTCAACAAACGCCCTATGAAGGTCAGTCGAGAAGGGTTGGGAAGACAAAGGACTCGCTGTTGCATAACGACATGCACAGAAAAAGTTCATGCAAAAGGAAGTGTTTCTACCGGTTCTGGTTAGTAGGTACTGCAGCGTTAATGACTTCTTTTTGAATGGTTTTGTGTAAAACCTTCTTTTTAACCGACTTCTTTGTAGTTACAGCTCAAGTTTTTACTTAGGTAGGTAGGTAGGTACATAACGATTTTCTTTTTGTTTATTATGTGGGAAATCTTAGATTCCTACTTCTTTTACGTCTCTTTTACCCACCTATCCTTTGTATATTAAAGGTTCCTACTAGGTACCCACTTTTGTATTAAAGTGCCTACCTACCATAAGTAGGATCTACTTTCTACTTATGGATTAACAATGAGTTTTACTTAATTAAGTAGATCTGTTTAATTTCTTTGGCTATTAAATTTCTTACCTACTGGCCTGAGAATTTGAACAACAAATAATATACTTACACTAGCGGCACGCTATGATGGCCGGTTTGACACATTACAATAGTGATGTGGAATGTCAATTTATTCTCGAACAAAAAACAATTAAGTTTTGTTTTTGTACCTGATTAAATAGGTTTAATAAAACAAAAATGTATATGTTTATTTAATTTATTTGAACGAACTGAATATTTGAACGAAAATGAATATACATACTTTATATGCACACAAGAAACATATGAATACAAAAGATACCGAAAAAGGTGCCACAAAAGGCCATAATTAATCAGATTCGTCCATACTACTATTTTCACTGTCGTCACTGCTATCATCACATACATTAATAATTATATGTTCGTTTTCTATAATATTATCTATTTTCACATCTCTTTCATAATCTTCCCTTATTAATTTAACAGTTCTATTCACAACCTTTTCCCAGTCTCCTTTAGTCACATGTTCACAAGCTTCTTCTAATAATTTTAGCATTTTTTTTGTGGTAAATGGGGGTTCTGTATTGTGTCTTGCAGCATATCCCTTAATTTGAGCCCACACCAACTCAATCGCATTATACTCACAATGGTAAGGCGGTAACCGTATAACTCTGTGCCCATGTTCTAATGCTATTTCGTCAATGACGTATCGGATCTTGGTTGGTTTGTTTTCTTTTAAAAGACGTACTAATTCCGCTTTTAACATATTCATGTTTGCATCTACGCCATTTTTACGAAGCCATGCGACGATATCAGCTTTCTTTTGGGATTGGGCAGGTGGCTTGTCAATTTGCATCGAGTGGTATGGGGCGTTGTCCATAATTATAATAGATGGTTCAGGGAGGCTACACAACATTGAGGTAAACCATTCAGTAAACTTTTCTCCATTCATGTCTTCATGATAGTCTCCAGTGGTTTTTGACGCAAAAGCCATGAGAGAACCTTCGACAAACCCGTTGATGGTTCCGGCGTGACAAATTATAAGTCGCGATCCTTTTCCTACAGGAACTTTGGAAGTAGATGCTGCTGTGTCATCGTTCCAAGAACGGCCTACAGTATGGTTAGCATTAAGCCATGTTTCATCCAAGAACACAACATTTTGCCAATTTTTGATTTCTTTCACTTGCCGTAAAAAAGTATACCTTGCCATCGCTATATCAAATCTTTCCATCAATATTTTGCGTTTGTTACATTTTTTGTATCGAAATCCAATGGTCTTCAAAATCTTCGTTAAAGAACTTTCCCCACCGAAGAATAATCCAGCTTCCTTCAGTGAATGCACCAACTTTTTTCTTGTTGGATACTCCTTCTGTAAATAGTAGCCGTAAACATGTCTTCGGATAGCATCGGCATCAAAGCTATCGATGCCTACGACTGGTTTTGCTCGTTTTCTCTTTTTTGGTGTGTGAAGTTTATTTTCTTCTGTGCCAGTCTCGCCATATTTTTTTTTAGTTATCCGTCTAACAGTTCGTTGTCCAATATTAAGCGCATCAGCTACGCGTTCAACCACTGACGTTATAGGTAAAATTGGCCCTCCATTTTGAGCTTCACGATCGAAATAGTTACGAAGGCGTATTAGGAACTCACGTGTCTGACTATTTAGAACAGTTCTCTGCGTACGTTCGGTCATATCGACGAAATCCACAACAAAGGGCTTGAACAGAGTCCAAATTAACGAGCAAGGGTCAACAGTAATGCAGTATCAATATTTGAAATCCAAAGCCAGGTCAAAACTATATCACAATCGCATTGCACTGACAGTTTATACTTTTCGAAGCAACGTCAATTCGAAACTGCTTTGTTTTGCATTGAGCATTGACGCGAGTTTGCCGGAGGTAGTAGTTGTGCTAGCCAGCGATCCTATGTGACGATCGTATTAGATTCCATTTTTAAAAATTTATTGATATTTTTTTGCGATTTCAGAGGTTTGTCCACATAGTGAAAATTGTTCATATTCACAAGTACATTCACCCCTTAAATGGTGCAAACTGATTTTTCTACACTTGTATACATTTAAGAAATCAATTTAATAAATAAATTTTGAGTCCTAAACCTAAAACTACATTCGATAAAATTTATGAATCTCTGCACATCACTATCGTCAATAAAGTAATACAATTATTTCCTTCAAAGTCGTTATCAATTAATACGGAACTTCATGAGCGGACAAACGTCAAACCGGCCATCATAGCGTGCCGCTAGTTTAGGTATTTAAAGGTGTGTAACTTAGCTGTCTTAACTTAGCTTAAAAATAATATTAAATTTTAAAAAAATTAATTAAACTTAGCTGTCTATAGTCACAGATAGTAAAGTAAAACTGTCATGTGCCTATAGGCAGATAGGTAGGTACCTACTTACGTTTTTGTGCCTATTATATTACATAGTACTCACCTAGAACTGTACCTTAACTAAAGCGTACCTATCTAATATGATGCAATAACTGGAAAATGGTAAACAACGATTGAAAATTGGCATCACGTGATTATAAATAACTTGTTAGCACTTAAAAATTATTCCTATTCTTCGTGAGAGTAAACGAAACATCTGGTTTCTATATGCGTACTAAAAGCTCTATGAATACTACACCATCGATGGATAAAGAAAAAATAAACGAAAAAAAATGTAAACACGTCAGTGGTGCGAGCGAGTACGCATGCGCTGGCGAGAGGCCACAACGACAACGACGCACTCGGGCAGGGGGTGGAGTGCGAAGCGCGGGGTGGTGAGGCGATGTGCGCCGCTCTGAACCAGGCCGGCAACTCCTCAGTTGGATTTCAGAACATCGAACGGGCGGGCGTGTAGGATGGATCGCTAAGACACCAATAGTTTTTTTTCATTCCGCCTTCTAGCAGTGTTTGTTTATTACCTTCCGGCACATTTTCCGTAAATCCTTCTCGACGGTGGTGCTTTAATTTTATAAGTTTAGCGTGTTAATTGTTTCAATCTGGTCTCAAAGCGCCGCGTTCCGATTTCACGTCGAGAAGGCAGCCGCACAAGTTTGAAAGCGGCTTTTTGAGAGTAGTACCACCTACTCATAATTTTGTTATCGCTGTTAACAACGCATCAGGCAAAATCAAAATGGTGAAGAAAATTAATAGTGAAGAGAGTGTAGATAGTGGTGAGTAAATATTTTGATTGCTTTAGTAGACTGTTATAGAATCTTGGTTCCATAACTTGCTGTAAATGTTGTTCAACCGTTAGTTATTAAGTTCATTCTATTCAGCTTATCATCAATGCCATACTACATTGTTATAAAATAAATGAAATCGTTAAATTATTATATGATTTTGCTTGTCATTTGATTCAAGTAGAAAAAAGTGAAGGTAGTTACAAAATATGTAGTTTCCAATAATAACAGCTTTTTCAAAAATTGCTTATACATACATAATATAATATATAAATGAGTAAGTAGGTAGACACTATTGTTGAGTTTTCAGTTTAAAAGAAGTTCAAGAAAAAAATAGTGAGACAGTTAGGTAGGTACCTACTGTTAATCTAAGACCTCAAGATTTTTTGTTTAGTCAGATCAGACGTTGGTATTGCATCATTGAATAATACCTACTTACTTTTTTTGTTATTTAGTAATGAAGTCATAATAGCTACGTGATTTTCGTGCAGAATTTGATTATATTACTAATTGAAATATATTATCAGTAAAATGTTAAATTAAATTAAGATTACATTTGTCATTATGTCCTACATTTATTGGGAGACTAGCTGATGCATTTTATTCATTTATCTTTGAGTTAGGTTTTTAAAAATACCTACCGTGGGTACCTACTAATTTTCCAGGATAAAAAGTAGCCTATGTCACTCTCCAGGTCTTTAACTAGGTACCGATGCAAAAAATAACGTTGATCCGATGTGATTGAAGGACAAACCAACAAACACACTTTCGCATTTAGGTATAATATGGGTATAGTGATTTTGAACACGCGGTTCCTTTGTACGGATTGCCTTTCTACATATAGGTACCTACCTTATTTGGTGTTTTGTACAAATTTTTCTGAGCAAAATCTTGGGACGGTGATCTACCTATCGATTGGCAGCACGGCTATATCGGTGTGCTGGTGGAATGATAACTAGCCTCTACCAGAACCCTCCCATCAGAACACCCCGATCTAGAATGTGTAACCTAAAATAATCCTGCTGAAAATCGTACAGGACGTTCTCCAACTCGGATCCTGTGAGGTTGGTTTTTTATTCTGATACAAGTTAGCCCTTGAGTGCAATCTCACCTGGTAGTAAGTGATAATGCAGTCTAAGATGGAAGCTGGCTAACCTGGAAGGAGTATGACAGTTTTTATTACACCCATACCCCTTTGGTTTCTATACGGCATTGCATTGTAATTCGTAGCGGAACGCTAAATCGCTTGGCGGCACGTCTTTGCCGGTGGGGTGGTAACTATAGCTACGGTCGAATCTTCCCAACAGACCAGACCTTACCAGATAAATTAAGCAATTATAAAATTCCAAATTTCCCCTGTCGGGAATCGAACCCTGAATGCCGGGAATCGAACCCTGAATGCCGGGAATCGAACCCTGAATGCCGGGAATCGAACCCTGAATGCCGGGAATCGAACCCTGAACCCCCCAATTATAAGACTACAGTGCTCACAACTGCGCCAGGGGGTCTTAGTATTACGTAGTTATTGTATAAATTTTGCGTATTAGCAGTTGCATATTATTTGCATCATAACACTGACCATTCCTAACAAAGAGTTATTCACGGAATTTTATGGACGAACAGTGACGCGACATTTACTGTAGGACTTAAGGTTTGTACGCACCTGAGCGGCGCGGCGCGGCGCTTCAGCGAGCTGCACGTCGCGGCACAGAGCTTCAAAATATCATTTCTATCATTTTGTATGGCGCATATCGCACTAGAGCGGCGCTGCACAGCGCTTCACCGCGCGTTGCCGCGCGGCACGGCTGGAGAGAATATTTTGAAGCGCAGCGAAGCGACGCGCAGTGCAGTGACGCTAGTGCGACATACCCAGCGGCGCGGCGCGGCGCTTCAGTATGCGTACGTCGTTCGAATAAGATACACGCGCATCTTGTTAGGTATTTAAAGTACATGCAAGAATCGGCAAGATAGACCTCAAAATAAATAACGTAGGTTTAATTTTAGGCACATGACGTGTTCCTCATGCTCTTAGAAGTATATCCTCAAAGGTCCCAACCCCTAGGATGTCGGCTTCCCCCCTTCCAAGTGTCTAAATATATAAATGTCTCTCCGAGCGTTATGAGAAAACATCAATGGTAAAAATAATCCTGATTAAATAACTATAATATATTATGTACATATTATACCTACCTACTTCATCTAGGTAGAATTAATAGTTTCGGAAATATGCCTACCTATTGTTGTACTTGTGTTTATATTATACTAGCTTATGCCCGCGACGTCGTCCGCGTGGACTACACAAATCTCGAACCCCTATTTTAGGGTTCCGTACCTCAAAAGGAAAAACGGAACTCTTATAGGATCACTTTGTTGTCTGTCTGTCTGTCTGTCTGTCCGTCTGTGTGTCAAGAAACCTACAGGGTACTTCCCGTTGACCTAGAATCATGAAATTTGGCAGGTAGGTAGATCTTATAGCTGACATTTGGGGAAAAATCTGAAAACCGTGAATTTAGGGTTAGATCACACAAAAAAAAATTAAATTGTGGTCATGAACTAATAATTAGTATTTTCAACTTTCGAAGTGAGTGACTATACCAAGTGGGGTATCATATGAAAGGTCTTCACCTGTACATTCTAAAACAGATTTTTATTTATTTTTATGCATCATATTTTTTGAATTATCGTGCAAAATGTCGAAAAAATACGACTGTAGTACGGAACCCTCATTGCGCGAGCCTGACTCGCACTTGGCCGGTTTTTTCTCTTCGATAATTCGTTCTTCTTCTGCACAACAAAGAAATAATAATCAAATCCTCTTCACTGTCGCTCATCTTGCGACGTTGTTGCTCGTACGCGGACGGGTATAAAAGTGACGCGCAAGTGACGCGAGGTGCCGCGTACTGAAGTTATAGTGCGGTAGGCACCGTCGAGCGGCCTGAGGTGACGCGTTCTGCAGTCGGACTGAAGCGCCGCGCCGCGCCGCTCAGGTGCGTACGAACCTTTATTGTTAACTGTTTGTTTTATTTCTAACATCAGTTGTTCAATGCCAATAGGTATTTAGATTGTTATTCAAGGCTTTTCATTTTTACCAATAATTATTTAATTGTATAGAACAATCCAGAAAAATCGTAGATAAAACTTTAATTTTTATCGACTGTTTTCAGTTACAGAATTGACAGAACTAAACCAACCTAAATGTTACAAGGGTGATTTGATTTTTAGTCCCATCAATTTCTTTTTCTTCGACTTGTTGTGCCATTGTGCGTTAGCCACGACGTTTTCTTGGAGAAAGCATGTAAAAGATTCATGGGTTTATATCTCCTTATTTAGAGGATTTTATCCTCTTAAATTCAAGTCCACCAATTTAAGTTAAGGATGTTAATGAGGATTTGTTTTGAGTCTTGTGAATTCAGTAAGTTAATGCCTCGTGTCCAACGAATTTGCATAAACAAAAATAAAGAAAGAATACAAAGAGACTATTGTACTCGCATGAGAGATAAGATGTGAAAAACAACTTTTTATATTTCTGTAGTGCTCTGATAAAGTTTTTGTATTCATATTGTAATTATTATCAGTTCAAAAATAAACAGGCTTTATCATTTCCGCCACGTACCTACCTAGTTCATGTTATTATTCAGAGTTGTAAATCATATCAGTTTTGTGCCAATGCAATGTTAATAAAAAGTTGTGGAAAATAATCACCTTTAATTTTAATTCATAAATTCTACTTAGGTAGGTGGTTATATAGTTATACCTAGGGTATACCCTTAAGGTAAAAACTTTCTTGTTATTTGATCTTCACTGTAGGTACCTATTTGTACTAATAAAATCGCTTGCACAAACACAAATTTTCAAACTCGTATCATTTTAATCTGGCGATTAAATTTCATATCGGTTCGTATTACAACTGACTTCACAATTTCTGTATTTAAACTTTATAAGAACTGATTCTTGTTTTTAAAATCATTGTCATTAAGAGAAACAATGTGATGAATGTGTGCAAGTGATTCTGAAATGCGTTATACAGGCTTGATCAGAAAATGTACATTTCAGACCTGTAATTTATATACCTGGAGAGTGTACAAATTCATACAATTCCCTGATTTATTAGAACTCGGATTTCATAGCAATCTGTCTAGCAATAATAATCAATTAATTTGGAAATCTAAATGATAGTTAACAGAAAAGCAATTTGATTAGAAAACGTGATGATAATACTAATTAAGTTATCTGAAAGAAGGACTTTTTGAGATTTCACTATCTGCAATAGAGAATTTCGTAATAATCGACTTATTTTGTAACTATAACGTAACTGTCTTAGAAAGCAAACATTATTGGACAAGAATGATATCATATGTATGGAAAACCTTTAACGTTAAATGGTTTTAATTTACCTACAGTAATAACTAGCTATAATATGAATAATCAATAGTAAGGCTAGCCTTATAGTTTATTTTGGCGTTTTCCCTGCAGCATCTGGATTAGATATCGAACCTAGAGTAAAATTCTGTGAAGTCAAAAGACATGGTAGCGAAAATTGTTTCACAATCAATCGATTTTGAGTCCAATCCTTTCAGTTTATCCAATAAAATATTTATGAGGGGCATTACAGTCATTACACCTACCTACCTACAGGAGGATTTGAAACCTGGAGTTCACATAAATTAGTATGTCTTTTGAACAAAATATTCACTTTGTTTCATAAGAATCCATTCAACAAAAAGAAATACGAAAGTGTAGCTAAAAAAAATGTTAATTAAAATACCGAATCGAGAACCTGCTACTTTTTTATGAATTCCATTAAAAAGAAAGCAATTTGATTCTGTTTGTTTCGTGGCCTGTATAGAAGTTCCCACGAATCTAGCTTCACAGCCATGTAAGGTTTTGTTTTTTAAGAATGCGTTCATAATTTAATGCAATTCCATTTATTATACACGCTTGGATTTCAACATGGCCGCTGGAGCGCGTCGCCCCGGAGCGTTCATTGCCAAGGTCACCTATCAAACTGCGCAGCTTGGGTATACAGTAACTATGTAACTATACAGCACACCATGTAAACAGACAATATAAAGCCATAGTAGCTATCTATCTAGATGTAGCTTTATGGACAAAAACAAGGAAAATAGGTAGGTACTTGCCACAGATATTTTTAGATTAGGTAGGTACCATGGCTGTAGATTGATACCTACCTTGCTACCTTACTTTGTGTTGATGAATGAAATAAGGTTAAGGTAATTGGTAACGGTGATCTATATTATCTTCTTTAAGTATTTTAAATTCAGGACTTTAATAGTAGTTAGGTAGCTACCTAATAATATTTTTATGGAATTAAAAAAAAATTAAACCTAAGGTAGGTAGTCAACTAACTGCCTTTATAGTTGTCGCCGTGAGTCGATAGATGTCGACTGCTAGAGATAGGTCTCTTGTAGGGAATTATAATTGCCGCGGCCTTGCGCCGCTGCCGCCTGGATCCAGCAGCGGCTCCCTGCGACACATATTTAGGTGTCGTCTGTCCACATTTCGCCTAGTAAGAGTTCTGCGGACGCTGAGTTTACCGGTGCGAGGTCTCCATTTCAGGATTTTGGAACCCCAACGTCTATCGGTTCTTCGAACTATGTGCTCGGCCCATTGCAATTGCAAACTTCAGCTTCGCGATCAGTTGGGTAATGTCATTTACGTACTCTAATTTTATGGATCTCTTCATTTCTGATTTGAACACGTAGAGAAACTCCGATCTCTTTTCACCGCCCGTTGAGTGACTCTAAACTTTCTTATGAGGCCTATAGCACCCATGTTTCGGATCCTTATGTCATCATTGGCACACATTGGGTACTGTTGGCAGAAGACATCTCGGAAGTGTCCCGAACGCTGCCAGCCGAGTTAGATTCGCCAGTTAACTTTCTCGATTTTTTTGGGTAAATTGTATTTACCCTGGCATAGTAGGTAGATATCTTGGGTTTTCAATTTCAATTAATCTTTCTTCAACCTCGATGTTGAGTATTACAATTACGAATTAATTGAATTCGATCACTCGTGTCTATCAAAGCAAATCTGCGTAGCCTTGACCGTGGCGGACTTTATGGCGATTACAATTTCAAGGCTTGGACAAACACAACGCGATACGACAACATGCCCAATAAACTTCTTGTCCAACTCGAAGTTGTAATTCAAGGAACAGCCGTACCTATAAAAATATTCACATTGCTGCTTCTGGTAACATAAATCGTAAATGCGTTCAATATTACATTTTATATCTGCACGAAGGTTGTAATAATGATTTATAGTTCTAGTACTTAGCTGCCCGAGACTTCTGCGGGGTGGATTTAGGTTTTGATGTTTTCCGCGGGAAATATTTTATTTTTCGGGGGAAAAAATAGCCTATCTTACTCTCCGGGTCTTTAACTATATCCGTGCAAAGAAATAACGTTGATCCGTTGCTCGTTGCAACGTGATTAAAGGACTAGCCAACAAACATACATAATTTTGCGTTTTATAATAAGAGGAGGGGTAGATTTTTTGGAACTGTGCCTTTTAGTCAATAGTGAGAGAGATTTAGCCAACCAGAAAAGTGATTGCGATCACTGTAGCTATACGTACCTATTTACTGAAACTAAAGTGCTAAGGCACCAATTCCTTTTAACAAATCATCCATGCGGTAATCAAGCGATAGATTTGCTACCGCGCTTTGTCTTTCCAGGCCTTTAATATCGAATTACTCGCCCCTTCACCTCTCCCTCTACGCGAGCAATTTCCGAATCGATTTCTCTCATACATGGTTATATGGGGTAGCCAATCCCCACCGGCTGCCGTTCACTGCTCATTCATAAGAAATGCATTCAATATCACCCAGAGTTACTTTACCTAAAGTAAACAATGCATAATGATTAATGAATCACAACTTCACAAGGTTAGCTTGAAATAAGCTAATGTGTAATACTTAATTGAAAACTACACTGCAACTATTAAACTGAACACTGTAATAAGTACGTAGGTATAGCTATAGCTTGTAACTGCTGGTTTATTACAGAAAAGCTGCATCAATCTCCTGATAAGCTGAATTTTTGGTACTTTTGCTGCAAAATATATCAGGCAATATTGAGAGTGTCTGCCAATAAGTAGAATAGAGTAGAAACAGTGGACACTGGCAGTTAGCCTTATCCACAAGTTCAAAGTTGCGCAGTGTGCTATGGAGCTTGCTATGTTGGGTGTCTCTCTAAAGGAAAAATTCCCTAACGAGAAGAAATTCGTACGAGGACCAAAGTAACCTATCGATACAGCTCAAAGAATTAACAAGCTGAGGCCACTAGTCAGGCAATGGCTATGTTGTTGCTGGTCGATGCACGATGGGGCAAACGTGTTCTGAGGTGGAGACCGCGTACCACTAAGCCTAGTGTGGAACGACCTCCACAACCCGCTCTACTGACGACCTTAAGAAAGTAGCGGTAAATGGGTGGATTAGGAAGGCGGAGAGCCTTGTGTGTTGGCGCACTTTCGGGAAGGTCTATGTCCAGCAGTGGACGCGAATATGCTGATTATACTTCTGTCCAGTCTGTTTACATAATGTAAGGACAAAGAAACAAACTGACAAACAATTTCCAATCTCAAAAATGGTAAAGAGAGACACTGAAGAGTTATTGGTGAAAACAATTATGTAAAATGACAAATGAGCCATGGACTAACTAGTGAAAGCTGTTCGTTAGCAACAAAAATAGTTCTCCCTTGCCGTGATTTCACCGAGATAACCATCTGGTTTAGTTCAGTGACAGTGCCAGACCGAGTTGGCAATTTATTTAACATTGCTCTGTATTTAGTGTTAGGTAGATACTACTAGACTTTGATCTTAGAGAATAGTTATTACAGCGGGTTTCATTTAGAACCAATGATAAGTTATTATTACTCTGTATAAAGAGTTAGTAGCTCGCAAAACAAGTAATCCAATCTGAACACGAAGCCTATGACTGTGCATTGTCCAAAATAGATTTCAGCTGGGCTTCTGTATTTAAATCCACAGCTTTACGATAGGTATATCATAAAGTTGTGTTTAAATCCTTTGTCTGCACACACTTCATATTGGACAGATTGTTTTGCGATCACTGTACAACTACATATTATATGGAAATAACAGTAGGTAATGTCTCCCTGAAATGCGCAAAGTCGTGCTTTTTGACTTTCAGTAAAATTGGCACTGGACTTGCTTTTTTTTTCTTCTGTCAATAAAATAGTGACTTTGTGATTGTGACTCAATTATAACGGTACTTAGATAAAATTATATTTGTTGTTTATTTGATTAAGCTTCTAAGCTTCTTCAACATCATCATCATCATCATCATCATCATCATCAACAACAACCGTAGACGTCCACTGCTGGACATAGGCCTCTTGTAAGAACTTCCACACGCCACGGTCTTGCACCACCTGAATCCAGCGGTTCACTGCGACTTGCTTGATGTCGTCCGTCCACCTAGTAGGAAGGTCTTCCAACGCTACGCTTTTCGATGCGAGGTCGCCATTCCAGCATATTGGGACCCCAACGTCTATCGGTTTTTCCAACTATTTGCCCTGCCTATTGCCACTTCAGCTTCGCCACCCGCTGAGCTATGTCGGTCACTCTGGTTTTCCTCATCTCCTCATTTCTGATTTGATCAGAAGTTAGCTAAGCTAAGTTTCTTACGTCATGATAAAGTATTTCAGGTTTGCTTTTCATAGATCTAACTAGGAAGCAGTCACGTCTTAATTTAATATGATGTTGATACCATCTTTCTTAACTTGTACCTACCAAAGGGCAGTATGCAATTAGAAAGTCGCTCCATTGCTTGTTTGTTAACAGCTCGAGGGTATATAAAAGTATTGAGCGCTCTTTATGCAGTCGACTGTCGATTGATTATGGCCCAACGTTAAACCACCAAACAAATTAGAAAGTAGACAATTTAGTGTCTATTCAGACAGACCACAGCACCAACACATTACAGCAGCAAAAATATCGCGACGCAGTGTGTGTAAACGATTTCGTTTCAGCTGTTTGAAGTTGTGTTGTCGCAGCCTCAAATTAAAGAAAACTTGTCTTTGTGGCCACGATGTCGATGTTTTGACTACACGTTCGAGAGAGTCGTTGAATGAAACTTAAACTGTATGGAACTTTGCCTTTTCATACAATTTTGCTCCCACATCTTTTGCCACTGTGGTGTACCTAATTATTTTTGCTGAGGCATGTGTCACGTCTTAAAAGACTCTAACCGAGTACCTACAATATCGGAGTCAATTCTTTAATACAAGTTTCGACAAGGCAAGGAAATTAATTGTAAGTAGGTAGGTAAATTGTTTCTTAATATAATTGGTAGGCAGTTGTTTTGTCGAACAACTGCCAATTTCCTATTAATTCGTGTTCCCTCCTTTTCCGTGGAGCATAAGTTCTCTAGTATTTTTATCTTTATTGATTCCCAACATTTCTGATTGTTAATTAGAGATTTTTAATTAAGGAATTTTCTAGAAACTGAGTAGTCAATTGCTCTAATAATTTATTATGTAGTACATATTTTAGTATGTTTTTTATTTAAATTGTAAACATCTGATTTAAATGTTAATTTGTCAAAATAAATAAGCACGTTAGACCTTTATACAAGTGTTTTAACTTTTACGTAATTATCACTCTCGAACACTTCTGGTACTAAACTAAAACGCGCCAGTCCTCTTCTAAAGTCGTCAATCGTCATGAACGAATGTCTACACGAATAGCTGTTCAAACACTTTAAGCCGTTCCGAAAATTCAATAATAATTTTGTTGTATTTTTGTTCCACACTACTGCACAAGATTTCTTTATAAATTTAACTGTGCTACCAGTCCACATTCCACAGATAACATTAGAATTTGTTGAAATGAATCTACCTTGATTTGTCCTTAACTCGCCCAGACGTAATAATCCTTAGTAGAAAATAAACTGATTCACAATTTTGTGTGATGATAAAATCGAATTCACTGACCGACATCAGTGATCAAAGCTGTCATTTGAGACCAATATACCTTAGGCCTTAGGCGCTTTTATGGTCGAGCTACCCATTATAGCGATTAGAAATTTCAGTTTAGTTTTTACCCGTCCCCCAGTCCCCTTCGTGAATGTATGTTACTGACTACAGAATGTATAACTTTATTAATAATATAAGTATTCGTTGGTAACGGAAATTTTTTGAGCAGTTCAGGGATATTTTAGTAGGTTACTTACACTTCACATACAGACTTACAGTATTCAATTCTATTAGTAAAATCTAAGATAAGTACCTACTTATTTATCATGTTGTGAACATTTTACTTTTCTGTATCAAAATTCTATCCACGAAGACAAACCCGAACGGATATTATAATTATTTAGGTGGCTTCCTCACGTATTTTGGGTTCCTCGTAAAACACGGTTTTCGAACAAGCTTGTCTGTTTGACCACGCGGCGTAGGTGGCGCTTTTTACGAATTTAGGTTTCTGTATCGCACGTTCGATGACTCAGGAAGTCAGGACTGCTTCATTAACTATATCGTTATCCAATTATTTAAAAATTGTGCTTGTTTCTTTGTAAACACAGTCTTCAATGTTTAATATTTCATTAAATGTGAGTTTTCAGGGTAGACAATTTCAAGGGTAAATTTTTAATTTCTATGCCACAGTTTACTCTGTCTATGCTCTCTTAGTGAATAAAATCACTAAAATTCCTGAGCAAAATTCTATCACGTTTCTGTAGATATTTTAAGTTTTGTAGGTTGTCCATGTTTCTTTCTTGGATATAGGAAGAGGTGGTGCTTAGTTGTGTTGCTTTTTATTACTTTAATTGCTAGGAGTGTTTATAACAATAGTCCTATAATAGATGAAATATGGAACTTCAGTTAAAATATGCAAAAATTAAGTCTCAAAAGACATGGCTTAGGAAATGTCGTCTATTGCTTATTTTAGCAGCTAGCGTGATTATTAATTATTATATAATTATAATACCTACATTTTATCCAACGGAGATGATTGATCATTACATCGTATTGTAGCGGACATGTTGCTGATAGGCCAGCTGGATATGGGATTTGTTCAGATTCTAACCGACTGTATTCTTAACCGACTCTTACTGGTTAGAGATAATTTTATAAACAGGAAACCGGCATGGTAGCAGGCGATTGTACGAGTGGGTGTGCCGTGCCTCCTGATTGTTACAATCGCCATTTTATTGTGCATTTGGTTTATATCCTGTGTTTTGTGGTCTCTATTGCTTTATTGTTAGCTAGACAGTATTGCGTCTTATTGCCTGGCTTTAAAAGTCAGCGTTTCCGATTGGCATTTGTAGCGGTGTAATCCAAGGTTATCGGGTGTAATTAATTATTTCAAGTACAGGCTAAATTGTGCCTTAACCATTTTATGGTAGTTTCCATCGATTAATAAATTGTGTATTTCATTCATTCGTTGCATGTGTACCTTTTGTTCATCTCTCGACTCTGATTCGAGTTCCAACTTTCAATCTAGTTCCACTCGAGTTATATTTCTGTCTGATATTTTCTAAAGTCTTAGATTGATCACAGCTCCGCGGACAATATTTTTTTGGCTTAACTCGAAGTTAATGGATATTGACACTTTTCTCCCAGCTGCGCGATTGCGGTAGAATGAAAGCTACAATGTCACGATCGCAATCACCTCTGATTGGTTGACGCCCGCTCACTATTGGCTACAATGCATTGTTGCAACCAGAATAGCTCAAATTCAGCCAATCACAACAATTGAGATTGTAATAATGATACTGGTATTCTTATTGTAATAAGATTATTTCTTTTTGTTTTGCTGTTGATTCTATTTCTTGATAAAAGTAGGAAGTGCGTTAAGTTTTTTAATCAATTCAATTGACAGTTCCATTCCTCTGCCATTTAAGGAACTTTAAAAACCCCCATTTAAATTCAACAGTCATCTTGTTCCTGGATCATGATCAGTGATCATTATGCGAACGATATCTACATAACGAACCTTATCACACGAATACAGTTTGTTGTGACGAACTGACACGGAAGTAGATCTGAATAATTGTTTTTCGGAACACATACGAGTTCAGTTGTGGCACCAACAGAATGTGAATGTTAAAACGTGTTATAAATATTATCATAGTTTGTTCGTCTTTGATACGTAGTACGTACACAAATAGATAGCTGTGTTCACTTTATACAGGCATAAAGACAATCAGGCCGATTCTCTTGTACGCAATCTCTAAACTGAACTAAAATGGCACATCTAAATTTATTGCTATCCCTTTCATAATGTTGCTTGCGGAAAAGGATAGCACTAGTTTTAGACTTGTTAATTTACTTTAGTTTAGAGATTGTGTACAAGAGAATCGGCCCCAATATCAGCCTTGATAAGTCTTCTACTTAAATATTGTTGCTTATAATGGTAACAGCAAACGAAAAAATGATTTTTAAAATTATAAAGAGCAGTACCTACCAAGTACCAATGTGAGTTTAAGTTTCTACTTATAAGGTAGGTAAGGAGGTATATATACTATATATGTTTTTCCCTTGTATTTATTTACCTTGACTACGTAATAAATAAAGGGATACTTACCTATCTACCTTGAATTAAACCAACTGTTATCTACATAATCAGTCGTAGGCCACAGCTATTATTGGTAAAATAAGTTGATAGGCGATCTCACTCTCTGTCTCTCATAAATGCACTCTAACCAAAATAAAACCACTAAAACATGGGCCAACTGTGATAGAAAATAATACAATAATTATTACAGAGATACTTAAAATAATAGATATAGGTCGGTACGTCTATAGTTTCACAAGACCTCTCAAGTAGAATTACCTGTGGTAGTCACTACACTATTGTGTAATAATATTATGGCAGAAAAGTTCCTTCATGTCAGCCAAAACAATGTTTACTACATCGTACGATAGATTCATAGACCTCGAGTGACTGGAGTTGAAACGATCGCGTAATGTGGCAGTGGGAGTGCGCATACGCACTCTGGGTGCGGCCGCGGGGGTCGTTGACCCGGCTTTGTTTGCCAACTCAGCTGCACTCGCGGCTCACGTATCCCAGCTGAATACAGAATAATACTGTCGATGACATAGCGTTCCAAATAGTTCTACTTACACAAGCTGTTTGTTTTTCAAAGGGCCGATTTAGCGTGCCAGTGGAGTTTCAAAACTTTTGTCCTAATCAGGACGGCACTATTGACTTGTTATTACTGCATCGTTATTATTAATTTGGTTATTTAATTGTCTAGGTTGGAAGATTTTTATTGGGACATTTATTTGAAATATGTTTGCCTGCGTCAAAAAACTTTTGTCCTCAGAATAGGTAAATACTTACCTGCTTTTGTCCTATTAGGACGGCGCTATTGACTATGGTTATTATTCCATCGTTATTGTTGGCTACGTTAATAATGAGGTGGTTATTAATTAATTGTGTATGTTGCTATATTATTTTTCTTTTTGCTATACCTATTAACTTACTTAATATCCGTTGTGTGTATTTTGTTTTTCAATATCGCCTAAATTCACGATGTTTTTAGTAAAACCGCAAATTTGTTTGGCAGTGGTGCAAGACTTTATTAATTTCTAGTATTTGCCAGGTCATGGTCAGATAAATAAGAATTTCAAGGAATGTTTTCCAGATATAGAACATCAATACTAAGTAGGTACCTAGTTACCTTTCATTTTTAGCTATTTATCGTTACTTTTCTTCAGTCAAATAATTTATCAGTAAGCATTCATTGAAGTAGTTAAGTAGGTGTACTTAGGTTACTACGATGTAACAGATCAACTGCGGCACAAAAAGGGTCGTTACTCGTTACACGATTATCAACATCAATCTCTACATTAGCATGGATTGTCAGCAGACATATTTTTGTAAAATGCGTATTCAAATTCGAATTACGAACAAAGTGAAAACGTTATAACAATGGCATCACAGACAGCGTACCTACCTAGTGAGAGCTATCCGCCCGAATCAGGTAGGTTCAAAATCGGTTCATAATTATTGACGAAGTAATCGCGTAGCAAACATACAAAAAAAACATAGTCGAATTGAGAACCTCCTCCTGTTTTTTGAAGTCTGTTAAAAAGAGAAACTATCAAACACATGGTTATCGCTTATTATAATGTGTCTATTGTAATAAGCGATATTATACATGCGAGTATTATTCCAATTGAAACACTTATTTATAGAATTCACGTACCTATGCACAATAGCTAATTAAATATCCATGAATAATTGCAAATGTTTGCAAGCAATGCAATCGAAGATCGTTGAACGCTGGAAATTACAGAAACTTCTTTTTTCATTTACTTAAATACCTAATGTTCAAGCGAAGTACAAAAAGATTGTTGATCGCTGAAAACTGAAAAGATCCAAAAGATTGCTCCAAAACGATTTTTTTTGTGGTTTCTTAACAAATTCTTTTCCGTAAATAATAATCAGAATTCCTAATGCCTACCCTAAGTATTGCTTTTTGTTTCATGATAAGTTAGGTATAGTAAATAATTACGATCTTGAAATATAATTTCAAGCTTATAAATTTTATAAAATAACAAACAGAACACGATTAGAAAATCGGAATTTGGAAGTAAGCGTATACCCACATAATATTATGTCCAAATTCGATGTGTATGCACTGTGTACGAGCCGTTAGAATAAACTAAGAATCTTGTGTAAGGAAGTGAAAGCTGTATTAGCTAAGCTATTAGTCGGAAGGCTGACGAAGGAGCCACTCACTCCAAAGATAAGATAAGGCCAGGTCACGCACCGCATAGATAATTTCGTTTGATAACCTCTCACGGAATAGGGATTAAACAACTTAATCTTTAAGCGTGTGATAGACTTGCCAACTTCTAACTTAGCAGTCAGTAGGCGACTTGTTTGGACGATTAGGTGCAAACATGCTTGGGAAGACTGGAACAACTATTCTACTCCTCTACCAGGAATGTGCGATAGTGCAAAAAGAGATTAGTTTCAAAACCCACTACTTAATAGAATAGAATCACTTTATATCCAAAGCTATGCCACAGAATATAAAGCTTGAAGCTGCCATCGAGCAGTTAGCTTCTCGATGGCAGCTTCAAGCAATTTCAATGCGGGCGGGAAGCGTGCGCGACGTGGAATGAGGAGCGCGGGCGGAGGTAACTGCGCGAGAGCGGTCGACAGCTCGAGCAGTCAGTGTAGCCCTTGGACGATCTAACCTAAGGACGCGCCTCGCATGATTATTCCCCTCTGTCAATAGTAATGGATTTTTAATCCACTGCGTTTATAAACACTGTTTGCGGAATCGATTTTGTCATTGTCAGAATCGTTTTCGATGTGTGACGACGTCTTACACGCTGGGTGAAAAATGCCTGTTTGTGCCGTTAGTGAGTGCAAGAACAAATCAAACACATCAAATTTACAAAAAGATGGAATTTCATTTCATAAGTAAGTATTTTTGGTGTAATAAACGCTTTCTATAAATTAAATTACATAAATTATTATAATAAAATAACAATCGAGAACTTTACCGATTCAGTAATTGAGTACGTAATAATTCGGTAGAAACGAGTCACACTTCTCACGAGACTATATTTTGTTTTTTCTAAACAATTGCAACCCTCGTTATATACAAATTAGGTTAAAATTTGAATACGCGTGAACAGCATGAAATTACGTAGTAGTAAAAATAACACTAGTCTCGTGGGAAGTGCGGTATACTAAAGACGGAGAGCCAGCGCCCAAAAAACTGTTTGAATTTACTAAGTCTAATTTTTTGCGCATACTGACCAGCTCTGTCCCCATATTCTGCTGACTAACCATTACAACTTTTATTTATATGCAATATACAAGTTATATAACAATTTTCAGCCTTAGTAAATTCATTTTATTACCTCGCAGGTACGACACCTTTGATAGCGCACCTGAGTCACTGTTCTCAGGTTCACTTGACTGACCGCAGTATGTTTGTGTACGCAACCATTCTAATGAACTATAAAAAAATTAGCCTTAGTAAATTCAAACAGTATTTTGGGCCCTGGCTCTCCGTCTATAGTATACCGCACTCCCCACGAGACTATAGTGTTATTTTTACAAAATTTTTCAGTATTAGATTTAATTGCATAGGACATAAGGTTCGATTTTTAAGAATCATGTGATAGTGATTGCGGTTCGATTATCGATATCGATGAAAACATTTTCTTTATTATTAACGACTAAATTACCGTCTTCAAGTCAAGTAAAGAATAGTTATTATTAATTACCACAATTTTTCGCTACCTATACTTGTAATAAAACTGGTCGATTACTGTGATTTCACGTACTTAATACATTTAAAAAAATATTAAAGCAACGCAATTTTAGTGATAGGCGAGAAACGGGGTAGGGTGTCTCTGAACTGGGTAATATGTAGCTAAAAGGTGTACCTTTCTGAAGGATGAGGATTAGGTAATAATTTATCATAATCATTTTATTTTTACAGATTTCGATATTTTTACAGAGAGAATCGCCAAGAATATACATAACATTAACCTAATGGTAAATAATGACGTGTTAAAAATAGAAGAGGCCACCGTGTGTGTTTACTAATTTATTTTCATAGTATCATATCTGTCTTATGGAATTTTGCTGTGGGGTAAAAGCGGCAGGTATTGAGAAAATTTTTGCATTGCTAATTTGTAAGGGCAATACCTACGTGTAATATTTAATAACTTACATTTAATTTTTTTGGACAAAGAGTACACCATATTGGAATTACCATGTAAACCCAATGTGCAATAAATAAATGATTGATTGGAAAGAAAAAACATTTTATTGATTGATATACCTACTAATTATGTTTGGTAGGCTTTTGTGCGGTCAGGTTTATTTTGTATTATATAATAATATAAGTCATTAACTTGGACGATCTAACCTAGGTTAGATCGTCCAAGGTCATTAATAAGCACATTTTCACTATCGAAATTTTAAATGAAAATTTCGTTATATAAAAAAATACAAAAGATTAAAAATGATATAAAATAAGTAAAAAAGTATGTGCATATTTTTTAAATAAATATTTTTCTTATTTTTACGTTGCATTATTAGTTTTTGGGATAATTACCTATTAAGTGAGGTGAATGTATGCAAGAATACGCTACGCTGACCAAACACTGGTTTTAAGTAATTAAATACGAGTAATAAATTCTTACTTCTACTTTTGTTTCTGAAAAACTATCGATATATTTTAAAATATCGATACGGTAGCATCGCAAATCAATTTGACTGTCTTACACTCGTAATGTCTTTGTATGTTGATGTATATAACTTATTAGTGTGCGTAAAATGTAGTAGTGTTGAAGATTTAGATATGTGTGTGTTAATAATGACACAAAACTTTGTTGAGTGAGTGTGTCAAGTTGTCTATGTAGTGTTTCCTCGTCCCGCACCAACAGTGACAGAAATTTTTATTCGTAATATTAGGCGCGTTACAAGTCCATAGGTTAGATCGTCCAAGGTGTAGCCTGGCGACTGCTTGACCGCCCAACCGCCCGAAGCAGTTGCAACTGCTTGAGCGGTTCGTTATTTGGAAAGTTATAGTGGAAAGCACTCACAAAGAAATAAAAAATGTTCCTCTATTTGCAAGTAAATCCCTAAGTAGGTGGGACGGTGGGTACGTGTGTCGGCATATTTGTAAATGGCTTTAGGGACTCTCAAGTTGGATCAGTCAAGGATGTAAGATCCACAGTTGTTATCCTCAGCTTTAATATGACCTCGTAACATTTCGACTTTATTGTTTCAGCCTCAAATCAGGGATTAATATTCAAGCGCTGATAAATATTGTCGGTATCTGTTGCTACTTGCTATATGACATCAGATATACGTCTACTGTAGAGAGGTCGTTGCTTCGTTGCTATGTCGCCTATGTTGCTATAATATGACGTCAATTGATTGTCAAATATCCTTTCAATCAATTTCAATATCAGCTGATTTTTGTATTGATCAATAACTAATGTGATTTTGTGGTATTGAATTTGTTATCGTGGCCAAAATGTTTCTCAGATTTCAATAAGTGGTCAAGCGGGTCAAGCATAAAGATTTGTTGTTATAATACTAATCTAATATCATGTTCCCGCGAATTTGGCTGCGTAGGTAAAACATAACGTCCTAATAATGTCCTTAATTTTTATCGAAGCGTTCGAGCTACGCAGCGAAGACCAATCATTAATTATCTATGCTCCCAAGATAATGGTTGTTAATATAAAATGAGCCAGTTTAGGCTGCTGTTAGGTAGGAAGGCAGCACTTTACCAAAATTCGAAGCAATAGATTGAATGGTCAATTTCTTCTAAAACGCTTTCATGGTGATAATAACACTTTCCATCAGGTGTAATTGCAGATTCCTAAGTAGACTAAAAATAATTGTTTAATCTGTATCTTCGTCCTAGTTTTCTCAACCAAGACTTCCATTGCTCTGGGTCTTTATCTGTACAGACGCGGTGTTATGCCACTTGTATTCAGTGCATTATCTCCCAGTGACTCGCTTGAGATCGTTCATCCATCCCGGGGGTCTCGAAACGCTGCGTTGTAATATAATCTGTATCCTAATGAATGTTAATTGCTTGTTCTCAGGCGTCGGCCGTGGCAGTAGTCTATCGGGGAGTGAGCGCGAAACAGAAGAGATAACGCGCGGGCCCGAGTCGTCCGCGCCGGTGCCCATCCCAGACAGCGAGGAGTTGCAGCGCCGCAAGGAAGAGGCGCGCAGGAAGCGCCGCAGGAAGAAGCGCTCCGGCAGCTCGGTGGTCACGTCATGTTTCCAAGGTAACTATAACTGCTATACTATATGAACCTAGTTCATAATTGACAGAGCGAAAGCCTTCCCGACAGCTACGAGTTGCAGCGCCGCAAAGAAGAGGCGCACAGGAAGAAGCGCTCCGGCAGTTCTAACATCATGTCTCCAAGCCAAGGTAACTACCACTGCTTGAGACTATAAGAACCTAGTTCATAATAATTGACAGAGAGAAATGCTTTCTGATAGAAAGGAAAAGGCGCGTAGAAAACGCTGCGGCAGTTGTAACATCATGTCTCCAAGGTAACATACCGCTGCTCGAGACTACAAGAACCTAGTTCGTGGTTGGCAGGCTGAAGGAGTTCCCAACAGCGAGTGGGTATATAGGGGGTATATCGCACATAACTGTGCATCCCCTGAATAAACCGAAGTCAAACTACTACCGCTTATCGCAATGCAAGCACAAAATAAGATGTAGGTATTTTGTGCCGCAAGCTAGTGGAAAATACATGTAATACAATAATTGTATCATAAGCGCACTGCATGCACTTAGGAGACTTCGGCGTCATGAACGAATAAAGTCGGTGCTTAGTGCATATAAATAGAAACCTCTTACGGAGGGTATAGAGAAAACCGTTTAGAATATTAATGGAACGGCGATAGATGCCATGTTTCTTGATTTACTTATAAGTTATAATATAAACCAAATCGAGAGAAACCCTTTAAATATTTTGCACAGGTTGTCTAAAAATATCTCATGGTCACTTTTAATTTTTGCCTCACGCTGTTGGTGCTCAGCTCATACAATGCTAAGTTTAAGTATTCTAAAATTAGGGCAACCTTTTGTAAAGTTTTCCTCAGTAAATTTCCTAAACGCTTGTACCTACTCGTGTCCACAAAAATATTAGGGAAACGTCAAAGAAATGATATAGGGTGCTTGCATGAACAAGCAGGTTTTCAGTACCAACAAGTCGCGTCGGTGCGGGTTGGTAGGTACTGCTCGCGGCTCGGTGCAGTTAAAATATCTAAATGTTATCTTATGCATATTATCTGTCTATTAAAATGAGAGCTCATAAGACAATATGGGGCCATATTTTGACCTGCAACTGATCGGTAACGACCCGCACCACCTGTCGGTACCGGAAACTTGGTTTTTATTCAAGCACCTTAATAAATTGTCAAACTGTCTGAAAATACTTACTACTAAAACTAATTCAAATATACAACCCTTTTCAATGAAAATGTTCATCGTTGCCAGAATATGAAATTCTTCTTGTCATGGCAAAATGTGTTATGTGGGTATTAAGCCAATGTGGCAATGTTCTGTAACTTTTCATAGAACGTATCTAATGTTGAAATCTGTTTGTAGACCTTTACAAGCTTACGGGCGAAGTATTGGGCGAGGGCGCGTACGCCTCGGTGCAGACCTGCGTTAACATCTACACCGGGCAGGAGTTTGCAGTGAAGATCATCGACAAGGTGCCGGGGCACGCCCGCGCCCGGGTGTTCCGCGAGGTGGAAACCTTCCACTATTGCCAGGATCACCCGAACATCATCCAGCTCATTGAATTTTTTGAGGACACCGACAAGTTTTATCTTGTCTTCGAGAAGGTGAGTTCACTTACTTACCCATTAGTCTGCCACACTGACACACTGTGTCAAAGTCTACACCAAGCATCACCGCAATAAAGATAATTGAGGTGTCTTGGCATGCCTCCTCAATGCATGCCATTGCATTGAGCAATGGCATGCATGGAGTTGGTTGTTGCAACAAGAGAGTTGCATGGAGGAGATTTTTCTTGGGACATTAATGCGGAACTTTAGTTTTCCCTCTAATGCTTCTATTCATTACATGCCGCCCTTTATTTCCTTATGAAATAATATTGTTAGTAATTTTCAAGTGTTTTTTGCTCCATTGCTCATTTCCTGTCCCTTTCTGTAGGTATGACCTGCCCAGTTCCATTTTGTGTCTTAGCACTTTTAGCTAACTCTTTGCTTCTTATTCTTTTTGTGTCTTTTATTCTTTGAGCAAATTCTTGTTTACTAAATAAGCAAATACAAAATCATCCCACATATCCACATTCGCTAAAACGTGAGCAGTCAAATGTGTGGGTTCATCAGAAGTTGTTTGGGTTCATGGGCTTAGAATACAATCACGTTACGTGAGACACAAAGGTTGAGCCCATTGTTTAATCAAAACTTTAAAGAAGGAGCGATTCCTTCACAGATAACAACCTTGTCATTCTTTACTCAATAATTAACATATTATTGCTAAGATTTTTGCCTTTGTCTTCCTAATTTTATGAGTTTTGAAGAAAGAGCAATATTATGTCATGCGATTCGTTTTTAGAACCTTTGTGATTTGATGATTTGCGTTTGAATGAACTGCTTGATAAAGAAAGCCAGTTATTACTATGATATATGACCAATTTTATTATCATTAGGTACCCATATTATAAATGTGAAAGTGTGTTTGTTTGTTGGCTGGTTGGCTTGTCCTTACATCACATCGCAACGGAACAACGGATCAACGTTATTTTTGACATAATTATAGTTAAAGACCTGGAGAGTGACATAGGCTACTTTTTATCCCGGAAAATCAAAGAGTTCCTACGGGAAAAAGCCATTTTTTAGTATGACCATTTTATTATCATTAGCCATAATATTAATGCGATAGTGTGTTTGTTTGTTAGTTGGTTGGTTTGTCCCTCAATCACGTCGCAACAAAACAACGGATCGACGTTATAAACTCTAGTCGGCAAACCCCTACGGGTTTTATAAACTAATAAAGCAATTCAATCAGGTTAAGGCACTGCGAGGGAAGCCGGTTGATACCGGCACGAGTAACTGTAGCATTCTGTTAAGCCTTGCACAAGGTCAAAGTTAGTTGCCACGTAGGTATGCTAACGTACCTAATAGGCACTAAGTGGAATTGGCTAGGTTTTAACTATCACCTGATGTGTTTAAACGAATTATGTTTATTTAGTAGGTATGTCCACAGATTTCGTAAGTTTGTTAAAGTAAATCAATACCCTTATTATAAATGCGTGCGTTTGTTTGTTGGTTTGTCCTTCAATCACGTCGCACCAGTGCAACGGATTGACGTGATTTTTGGAATGGGTATAGATAAAGACCTGGAGAGTGACACCTATATCACTCTCCAGGTGTTTGATTCAACGCGGATGAAGTCGCGGGCATCAGATAGTAAACATAATAAATGACACATGAAAAGCCGTGGTAGTCTAGTGGTTCCGTAACTTCGTCTGCGAATATATCCGTTTTTAAATTTCCCGTGGGAACTCTTTGGTTTTCCGGGATAAAAAGTAGCCTATGTTACTCTCCAGGTCTCTAACTATGTATATCCATGCGAAAACTCATGTCAATCTGTTGATCAGTTGCGACGTTATTGAAGAATAAACCAACAAATTTCACCCTCACCTGTCTGTCTGGTGCACTTCGACCGTCCGTTGGGCCAGATCCTTTTTTCCACGCACATACAAACTGTGGAATCAACTCCCTTCGGCGGCGTTCCCATTACATTACAACATGGGGTTATTCAAGGGGCGGACCAACAAATTCCTGAAAGGCCGGCAACGAATTGGTGGTTCTAGTACCTACTACAAATGTTAATGGGCGGCGGTAATAACTTAACATCAGGTGATCCGCCTGCTCGACATTTTTTCTATAAAAAAACACACTTTTGCATTTATATGGGTAGTGAAGTGAAGTGATAATGATAACACTAAAAGCCTGTTTCCTTTTGTCGTAGATCAACGGCGGTCAGCTCCTGTCGCGAATACAGGAGCATCACTACTTCTCAGAGCCGCAAGCGGCGGAGATAGTTCGCGAGATAGCCAACGCGCTGCACTTCCTGCACGGCAAGGGCGTGGCCCACCGCGACCTCAAGCCGGAGAACATCCTGTGCGTCAACCGCGACAGTCTCTGCCCAGTCAAGATTTGTGACTTCGACCTGGGGAGCGGGATCAGCTTCACTTCGAGCCTCGCGAGCCCACTGGCGACCCCGCAACTCATGACGCCGGTAACTTGACAATGATAACTGTTAATACAGAACGAAGAATTACCTATAACGTCTGCCCACATTCATCTTGTTCTCAGGCAATAATTTGCTAAACTCACTATCTTTTTCCCATTACAAATTTATGCCATGAATTTTATTTTTATTTGTATTTATTTTTGATTTAGACTCATTACAAGCGCATACGAAAGTCAAATCGGCATAGAACAATACAATAATAAAATAATTGTACAAAATATGGCATATAATCTAGAGAATACTAGTTAAAGATAGCATAGAGGATATCATCACTTAACATCTCATCATCATCAATCAAGAGGATAGGTAGGATCTTTCAGATTTCTTCCATGATTTAACTGTAAACTTCATTAAATCAGTAATCAGCACTGCACCCAGCACCAGTTCTTGCGTCCTTTGATGTTTCTATATTACTGACTTCATTGTGCTAAGTGGCATTAGGTATATCCTCTAAGACCAGATTCTTTTATTCTCCACTATATTGCGTTCATTATTCCAGTATCACAGATAGGATTTTTCAGGCGCCAGGCGCAGATCTTGCAAAATTTAAACTAGAATGTTAGAAAAAGCATGGTGTTAGTTTGAGTTTTTCCTTGTTAAAGTCTTGTGTTTTGTGGTGCAGGTGGGCAGCGCGGAGTTCATGGCGCCCGAGGTGGTGTCGCTGTTCGCGGGCTCGGCGGCCACGCACTACGACAAGCGCTGCGACCTGTGGTCGCTGGGCGTCATCGCCTACATCCTGCTGTGCGGCTACCCGCCCTTCCGCGCCGACTGCGGCGCCGACTGCGGCTGGGAGCGCGGTGACAACTGCCGCGCCTGCCAGGACCTGCTCTTCACTTCCATCCAGGTGAGAGTGCGACTCCAGCATTTCCACCCATCTGTATTGCCCGAGGTGGCTTGGCGGCTAACTTGCGGGTCATCTTTATTTATTTGTACCAGAATATTCATTTGCTCCATCTTCTTCTCACACGTTTTGCATTTGACAGAGCAGTCGTGCAGCGGTCGTAACATTAAAATCAATATAGTTTTCAATGTTTCATACATCAATAAACCTAGATAATGGCAAGATAAACCCATATAATACTTAGTTTTGAGTTTAATATCAAATACTGTACCTAGTAATTACCCTCCTGCGTTTGTGTGAAGAAAGCACCGAACTGCGCCAAATCTGTCTATCTCAAGGGCCATCCGACACGTGCTCTTGTGCCGTCTAGTCTCCCTTGAATCGCTAGTTGTACCTATAATCAAAACATAATCATGATACGTGACTAAAGAAAGTGAGAATGTGAATCTGTACAATGGATAACCGCTGCTTGATGCCGAGTTCTTCCGGATCATTACCGACTGCAAAACATGGAGGATACTTCCACCTGAGCTTTGTAATAGCACCTACGATTTAAATCGCTAATAAGAGATGTTATTGTCCACAGGAAGGGCGCTATTCATTCCCGGAGGAGGAGTGGGCGCACATCTCGTCGGAGGCGAAGGACCTGATCGCGCAGCTGCTGGTGCGCGAGGCGTCCCACCGCATCAGCGCCGAGCGCGTGCTGCAGCACCCGTGGCTGCGCCGCGCGGACGCGGCCGCGCACTACCCGCCGCTGCGCACCCCGCTCAACATCAAACGGTGAGTTGACGTTTTGGAGCTGGTGATTATCTTGTTTAGATTACTCAAATTCATATCGCATGAAATCATTGGGTTAATATAGACGGATTATGAACGTATGTTCTATGTGCAGACTATCACGGGAGTCGTTATATCCATCTACTCATAACCTATAATGTCAGTACGTGGCTGTCAACTGCAGAGGTCAGACTACAATCACTTTGTAGATACTGATAACCTGACTATTCTAGGTTAGGTTGATAACGTCTGATTAGATATGGAAACTGTTAGAAAATATACCTATTTCAAGAGGCTACAGTAGCCCGCAAGAAATATTTGTAGAGCGTTGTCTCTGTCACTCATACAGTCATACGTATGTGACGTTTTGTCGGTCTCAACGACAGGGACAGTGCTCTACGAAACCGCTATCTTTTTCTAAAGGTCGATGTACTATATTTTCTGGCGCGTACTGTAATATTGTTGCTATGGAAATGTTAAGGTGAAGCTGAAACCATCTTATACATGACAATATGTTATGGCGAGTGCAAGAGATTATAAACGTATTACCAAATCTTTTTTCTTCTAATAATAATAGATTGGTTTTCATGTATCCGTTTCTTCCACAGCAATATGTCGGCCCGAAACCTGTCCAATTTCGCGGAGTCAGCAATGGCGGTGAACCGGGTGATCCAGCAGCACTTCTCCATGAACTACTCGTACATGGAGCGTCCTCCGGCCGCGCTGCGCTGCTACAAGTCGTGCCAACCCAGCCCCGACGCGGTGACTCGAGAGAGCATTCTGGAGGACGAGCTGGAGCGCACCGGGCTCGCGCTGCAGGGCATGGCGGTCCGCTGCGGCGACGAGTACTGCGCCCCATTCGGCCTCTCGCCGCCCATCGAGTCCGAGCTGATGCGCCGTCGCCACCAGCTCACGGCCGATAAACCCCTCCCCGTGCATTAGCTGCCGTTCCCGACCGGTCTCTATTACCGCCTCATCTATTTCGACCTTCTTGGTGATCTCATCGATTGGTGCCACATCGACCTGAACTTTCATCTCTCCCCGATCAGTTCCCCGAGCGTCGCGCTAGTGGCCACGATACCCAGGAGAGTTTGGACGCGACGTGATAGCATGACCGGTGCCCTAGACACCCGCTGATTCGAGAGCCGATCCTGTGCGGCAGTGCTTCCCCGTCTTATCCGTCGATCTGGTGATAAATTGTTTCTAACGTGTGATAGTGAACTTCTCGTACGCGAGGCGCTGAATCCCTCCGCGTATCCAGTTGTGTATAGTTAGTGATAAGGGCTGGGGACGCAGCTGGCCCCGTCACATTCCACCGAGCGCCACAGTACAAGGAAAATGGACCTACCTCCTGATAGCCTTGCGAGGCTGTCGTGTCGCTCGCGACGCGACCTCGCAACCGCATCGCCAGTAGAGAAGTGAAGTTGTCGTAAGTGGGTGCCCACATACGCCACCACTTCTCTGACGATGCGATCACGCGACAGTCGCGTCGCGAGCGACGTCCGTGCCTGTTTACGGTTGCAGCGAAACGGTTAAACATCGGCGTGAGACTGTGCCAATGGATAATAATTCCTCCAGTGATAGATCCGATCGCAATTTTACTGTGAACGGTACTTAGAGCTGTAACAGTTTTATTTGAGCCTTTTAAAGATATATATTTATGGATAAATAAAAACGACTGAATAGTTTTTATCGAATGTAGAATGTTATGTGAGTTTATGTTCAGACCGAACGCCGGTCGATAAAATCGTATTATATTGAGATAGTGTTGTGCTGATCTACATACTTTGTAATGATTACAGAAATATTATATTTTTGGATTTATGAAATCCGTTATATTTTGACATTGAGCTTGTTTGTGTAATACGCCTTTTGTTCGTGGCCTATCCTAAATGCAATAAAATTTTGTTACTTTCGATAGTTTTCGGATACTAGTCTGTTTGTGATCGTATGTTTTTTTGCATTTTTGCACCTATGGAAAACCACATCTCATTTATATGAATAAGAATGAATCGATCTAAGATAATAAGAGAGTATGGGACAGTATGTGACATTTTCGCTGAGTTCAAGTGTAAGTATGTACGTGCGCATTACAAACTAGGGATAAAGTTCGCTTGGTATCGTCTTGTGTGGAAAGGGCACTCGTGAACCGATTCTATGAAATGTCATATATTTCTGACCTGAACTGCGTTGGTTAAGTGTTGCATGGGGTTCCATGGAGCTGCCATAAAATTGTGATCAGTTTGAATACTTTTATATTGCCGAAGAATGAAATGTTATAATAATGTTAAGTGTAGATTTGCTAGAATGTAACCCTGCGAACACATTGATTGGAAAAAGATTCACTGAGAGGTCATGGGTGTACCTTAATAATAGGTATTGCCACCTCCATTGGCCGTTTTGTTTAGTTTTTCTCACAGATGTTAAGTATATTTTTACATCCAATCAATTCAAACTTTCATACTAATTTACTCTCTTTAGTTGTGGTGGCTTTATCCAATCAATACCTAAACTTATCGCAGTAATTTGTTAAAATCTTGTTTTCGACCTAATCATTTTTCAATAATTTGAAATACAGATGTTTGAATTTATAAAATGTGTTCTTTATTTTCATTATTACTTAAAAATTTAAATAAACACTTTTCAACCAATTACTTTTATTAATCTTTTTAAAAAACTAGTTACCTATACGTTTATAGGTACCATACCTTTTTTTCTACCTAGGTACCTCGTCAATTGAGATGGGGCACGGGGATGTGACTCAACGGGAATAACCCCAAGCTTCTTAGATTTGTGATAGCATTGTAGGATATAAGAGTCACAGCCTGGTTTCCAGTAGATTCATAACTGAATGACAGGCATATGTTAGTATAGATTGACCTTTAGAAAGGAGCGGTTTCGTAGCATTGTATCTGTCATTGAGACTGACAAAACATCACATAGAGTGACAGAAACAACACTACGAAGCCGAAATAACTTTCTTTTCTAAAGAGCACACCGCACCGATTTGACCATTGGTTTAGAGTTTTTGACAGTTTGAGATTGATACCATCCGTAGGGGATAAAAACCGCCCTGACCAGATTTCCTTCCACTTCCCGTAAGGCGTGAGAGTAAGGTGTGAGACGAGTGACGGCCCGCTCTTTTAAGCATCATATTAGGACACATCATCTCTTCCGACTCCCCAAGTGTGATTGTGGTCAAGTGTGATTGTGGATGAATAAATACAGGCAAGTGCCGAGTGAGAGTGCGAGTTGGACGAGTCGGACTCCCCAATGGTTCCGTAGTCCGTACTATCAAACAGTGTACAGACTACAGTGCGACAAAGCTCTTTTGGCGCGTGGCGAAAATTGTAACTAACGGCCACAAGATGGGAAGTGTCACGCTGTCCCACGTCCCCATATTAACTATATGCGGTGTTGTTAAGTAAAAATCTGAAATTTAGCTATATTTAGCACGAGGTAAATAGGTAGGTACCTATAGTATTTGAGCAGGTAAACATGGTAAGTTACAAGTCCATGGTCTATAAAATGGTTATTTATTATTCTTTCTCGATTGATGGAAACAGGGTCGGCTTCCCAATTTCTCATTCAGTTCAAATTAGATAAAACTCACTCTATTTTAAACATTGACATTTTCAATATACCTACCTATTCCGTAAAATTGAGGAGATTATATTGCTGGCAGCCCTTGTCAATGTCATTCAAGTGCCAAAAGAGCCGTTAAGGTTTGTGGCAACATTATCTATAATCTATGGGCAAGTCGATGATGATTTTTCAACTTTTAGGTCTTAAATATTTATTTATTTATTTATTTATTTTATTTTACACTTTATTGCACACAACACAAAGTAAACATTGAAAAAACACAATACAGGATCTTAATCTAATAGCTGTAGCATGCAAAGGCGGCCTTATCGCTAAAGCGATCTCTTCCAGGCAACCTTTGACGAAAGGAATCACGAAAGCACGGGTTGGTGCGGCAGCCGAAAATGGCCCTAGGTATATTATATTATTATAAATTAGACTACATACACAGTACATATTTGTTTTGTAAGTAACTAATTTAGGTAACTAAATCGTCACTAAAAATAATTTCAACATTTTTACGTACCTACCTATTGAATAAAATTCGTTGACTATTTGGAAAATATGATGCAATTTTGTATTAACAAAACGCATTTAACGTCAAAACCTTGGAGTAAGTATTCTGTGCGTCAAAATCAATTGTCAAAAATGGATCTTTCGCGCCAGTAGAGGGCGCTTGTAATCGCTCAGCCACGTAAGTCAGGGTCGTTTTTCCTTCACAGTTTTATTTTATCACGTTAATTTTGGCTTCCGTGATAATATGTGAGGATGGTTTAACAACACCAACGCGTGTGTAAAGTTTTCCAAGTTCAAAAGTCGCCTATCGAGCGGTGGGTCGCTTAGTGCGTTTGTCCTTCCGTCAATCTCAGTGAATTAGCATTAATTACTCATCCTTTTCGATATCAAGTTTATTATCACAATAAAAACATTAACTTAAGTTTGTTTTCGTGTGTCTGAAGTTTGTGAGTAGGTGCAGTAGCGTAAACTTACTAAAACTATCGTTCCAGATTGACAAGCTATGGCCCATATACCTAACCCATATAACAATGTTCCTGGCCAACAAAACTCGAATCCCGGAGCGTTCCAGCAATATGACCGAATTCCATCGAGCCAGTTGCCCGGGGCCTTGAAACAAGATGGAAATTTGAACAGCCCGGGCCCAATGGCAGGATTTAATAGCCAAAATCATTTGAACCAGAGTGCAAGTAGTTCGCCAGCTTTCAACCATCCCGGAATGATGCCGCCGCCTACAAGCTTACAATCATCACCTATGAGACCACTGAAACCTGTTAGTAATCAACCTCCCATGCAAAACATCCAGAACATTCCAATGAGTTCCCCCAGTGTACATTCTAAGCCTAATACTGGCCCCTCAGCTTCACCTTTCCCCCCTAATGCCCAACATCAAATTAATAACAACACTCCACCTCCCTCTAGTCAATATAGTCAACCTGTTATGAATGGACCAATGCCTGGCCCCAATCAAAGACCAATTAACCAATATCCTCCACCTTCAAGCTCCTTTAGTCCTCCACCAATAGGAAACCAAGCCCCAATAAGTAGTAGTAATGCACCAATGAATCCTGCCTTTGGGAATCAGAGACCCCCAACATCTATGGCACCTGGTTTAATAAACCAACCAAATACTCCATTTAGTGGACCTTTGACTGGTCCTAGAAATAGTCCGCTAACAATTGGTTCACAGGGCAATGTCCCTACATCGAGTGTATCAAACTTTGCACCACCTATTGGGCCATTAAGAAGTAATATTGTTAACGGCCCAAGTGTACAACCTCCAATTTCTGCACCAATGAGTGGCCCAATGCTACCTAAAGGATTACCGATTGGGCGATCTATGCAAGACCTACCTGGCCCAAAGTTTGGACCACAGACTAACCAACCGCAATCCCAAAAGCAGCTTAACAATGGCCCTACCTTACAAATGACTCAACCATCTTTGCCAAATATGCCTCCAATGCCACCAATGCAACAAGGTACACAAAGTGGACCACTAATGCCACCAATGAGCCAATCAGGATTGCAAAGTGGAGCACCAAAAATGCCACTGATGAATCAACCAGGATTACAAAGTGGACCACCAACAATGCCACCAATGAGTCAACCAGGATTACAAAGTGGCAAACCAACAATGCCACCAATGAGTCATCCAGGATTACAAAGTGGACTACCACCAATGCCACCAATGAGTCAATCAGGATTACAAAGTGGTCCACCAACAATGCCACCAATGAGTCAACCAGCATTACAAAGTGGACCACCAACAATGCCACCAATGAGTCAACCAGGATTACAAAGTGGACCACCAACAATGCCACCAATGAGTCAACCAGGATTGCAAAGTGGACCACCAACAATGCCACCAATGAGTCAACCAGGATTACAAAGTGGACCGCCACCAATGCCTTCAATGCCATCAATGACTCAACCAGGATTACAAAGTGGACCACCAACAATGTCACCAATGAGTCAACCAATGCCTGGCCCAGCGAGTGGGCCAGCAACAAATATGCAGAACAGATACCCTCAGATGCAGTACTCAAATCAGCAACAAAGCCAAATGCAGCAGAATATATCGAAGCAGTTTCCGACCAACAACATGTATGGTGTCACTCAACAAATGGGTCAGCTGAGTGTGACCAAACAAGGGTTTGACCAGTTGTGGGGACATCAGATGGTTGACTTACTTCAGTGTAAGCAAATATTGCCTGAATATCCAGAGGATCCTCCGGAAATACGCCTTGGTCACCAGTTTGCCGATTCACCAAATTGTAGTCCAGAGTGAGTAAACCTTTTATTACATTATTAACTAATTTTGTGGGTTTGGATCTCATCCTCATAACTTGTTTAAAAATATAAAACACTTGAGTTTGATAATATAACAAACATATATTGACTAAGTAGCTTTACCACAAACTGAGTTTGTAATACAATATTGGAACCTATCCACTTAAATTTTATTCACAAACTAGATGAAGCCCACGACTTCGTCCGTGTGGATTTAGGTTTTTAAAAATCCTGTGGGAACTCTTTGATTTTCCGGGATAAAAGATGTCCTTCCCCGGGATGTAAGCTACCTCTGTACCAAATTTCATCAAAATCGGTTAAACCGTTAAGCTGTGAAAAGCTAGCAGACAGACAGACAGACACACACACTTTCACATTTATAATATTAGTATGGATTAACTTATTTTGTGGGTTAGGATCTCATCAATCTCACTTGATAATAGAATAGCAAACATATTGACTAAGTAGCTTTACCACAAACTGAGTTTGTAATACAATATTGGAACCTATCCACCTAAATTTTATTCACAAATAACCTATTAGAAAGCAAATAAGTATCCTACAATAAAACACAAATTTAACATTTCTCAGCCTTAATCACTACCCATATTATTAATGCGAAAGTGTGTTTATTTTTTAGTTTATTGGTTTGCCCTTCAATCATGTCGCAACAGAGCAACAGATTGATGTGATTTTTTGCATGGTTATTTCCCAAGATAAAAAGTAGCCTATGTCACTCTCAACTCTTTCGCTATCATAAGACTTGGAGAGTGACATAGGCTACTTTTTATCTTATCTTGAGAAATCAATGAGTTCCTACGGGATTTTTAAAATCCAAAATCCACATATACAAAGTTGCAGGCGTCAGCTAGAATTGTATAATATGTTAGCGGCCAAACCCGCCACCGATTTGGCCAAGCCAGCGTGTCAAGATATTAGCTTATTCCAGGACAATATAGTTCCGTTTGAATGCTTTAAGCTTAACTAGTAGGACATAGGAAGAACTGATTGAATTGTAGCTAGTGACAAAAACATATTTATCATACAAACTCCTTAACATATCCAACATCTTGGCGAAGACATCTGGTAAACAAATCTCACTCGTTAATCACTTACTATTTGACACCAATACAAATTACAATAGCTTTATTAAAAATACTTAAATACTAGTAGTATTAAATACTGTTAAGTTATTATTTACTATTAAAGTTAATAGCGTAATTGACACGCTAATCTTATCAATAATTTGATTTGTTGAAAATAAAATTTACAATGGGGCCAATTCTCTTGTACACAATTTCTAAACCTAAACTAAATTAACAGGTTTAAATCTAGTGCTATCCTTTTCTGCAAGCAACATTATGAAAGGGATGGCAATAGATTTAGACGTATCATTTTAGTTTAGTTTAGAGATTGTGTACAACGGAATTAGCCACAATGATGATTTTTTTATCTATCTTAGTTTTAAACAATATTAAGTAACTTTGCTAAGTTTATTTCTTCAAAAGTCACTCACCCCAACTTAACCAGATTAGCCTTTAATATCAATTTGGATGTACCTTTCAATTCAATTTTTTTTTATTGTGTGCGCCTGCACCAGGCGGGCGGAAGATCTAGGTACCTTTACCGAAATCCGTACTAATATTAAAAATGCGAAAATGTGTCTGTCTGTCTGTCTATCTGTCTGTCTGTCTGTCTGTCTATCTGTCTGTCTGTCTGCTAGCTTTTCACGGCTCAACCGTTCAACCGATTTTGATGAAATTTGGTACAGAGTTAGCTTATATCCTAGGAAAGGACATGGGCTACTTTTTATCCCGGAAAATTAAAGAGTTCCCATGGGATTTTAAAAACCTAAATCCACGCGGACGAAGTCGTGGGCATCATCTATAAATCTTTTAAAAATGATGAATTCACAATTTTGTTATTGGTAACAAACCTTTTATAATCAATATTATTTTTTCTTTTACAGAATATTCAGATGTACAGTGAATCGGATTCCCGAAACCAACTCTTTACTGCAGAAGTCTAGATTACCGTTAGGTATACTGATACATCCATTTAAAGACCTGAATGTGAGTACTTATCATGTATTGATAAAACCTATATAAATAATACAGTAGGCTAGATACTATAATAACTATATTACAAAAATATAACTTTCACGTAAGTTTGTTATGAATTTGTAAAAAACAGGCTACTATACCTACCTGTTTACCTGGCTGTACCTACTTGTTTGTTTTCGATTTCAGCAAAAGAATAAACTAAACAACAATTACTCAAATTACACCACTCAAATATCACTAGACCAGTCTACCATGACCATAGTCTTAAAACATATATTATGTACTAGCTGATGTCCGCGACTTCGTACTCGTGGATTAAGGTTTTTAAAAATCCTGTGGGAACTCTTAAATTTTCCGGGATAAAAAGTAACCTTATGTCCTTCCCCGGGTTGCAAGCTACCTCTGTACCAAATTTCGTCAAAATCGGTTGAACGGTTAAGCCGTGAAAAGCTAGCAGACAGACAGACAGACACACTTTCGCATTTATAATATTAGTATGGATGTAGTATAAGCTTGACTTTCAGCTGCATTGAATCCAACTAGCTATTTGACTTTGTCTATTTGGTTTGTAGGTATGTAATTAAAGAGTAAAGTATAGGAGTAGTAGTAGTCTTAAATCTAATTCTATTCTACACAAACCAGTGTGAATCTGAATTTTGAGGCCAAGAACTTGAACATAATAAATACTATCTATCCCGGCTTTACTCACGTGTGTCGTCGACGTTCAAAACCGTGGCGAGTGCGCGGACGGACTCCCTTGAAAAAGGACCCCGTATGGGTTCGAAACTAGTTAGGCTAACGTCGACGACCCACGTGAGTAAAGCCGGGACAGATAGTATTTATAATGGAAATCACTCACGGTAGTTTAAACGCTAAAACTTGAACATAATATCTATTGACAGGAGCTGGATAATAACCTGTACTGTAATTTAAATAAATTATTTTCTAAGGTCATGTATATCTGAACTGATTAGTCATAATTACTTTACCCACATCTTCCTGATGAAATCTTTCTTGAAAACTAATATAATTACTTCTCTCTTTTCCTGTAATACTGGTTTAAACTTCGATTTATTAGGTACTAGAGGATGCCCACGACTTCGTCCGCGTGGATTTAGGTTTATAAAAATCCCGTGGGAACTCTTTCATTTTCCAGGAAAAAAAGTAGCCTATGTCCTTCCCTGGGATGTAGGCTGACTCTGTACCAAATTTCGGTTAATCTGTTGGGCCGTGAAAAGCTAGCAGACAGAAAGACAGACACACTCACTTTCGCATTTATAATATTAAGTATGGATAAGGATTATTGATACTGGAACAAATATACATATTATTATATTATCTATGTAGTAAGTTTAAACAGTTGTAAATTTATATGACATCTAGGTGTACACTTGACCAAACAAATATAGTAATTGCAGAAAGGCCATGATGAATATAGATTTAGATTTTAATTGTTTCTTTCTATATCCTGTAGTCATTGCCTTGCATTTTAACATGGAGAGTGTTCCGAAGAGTTGTTTGATCTCATTCCACCCCCCTTTTTCTACAACCGCACCGCACGCCACCGCAATCAATTCCACCCTCACCACCTGGGTTTCTGGTGCACTTCGAATATAATATTACAGTAGACGGCAAGCAATATCGTACATCAACCTTTAAAATGAGATTTAGGCTTTCTAGAGCGTTATCTCTGTCCCTCACACCTATGTGACGTTTTGTCGGTCTCAACGACAGAGACAATGCTCTACAAAAGCCCTATCTCTTTCTAAAGGTTGATGTACAATATTTTCTGCCGGGTACTGTACTGCCTTTTTATCTATATATTGAAAAGCTGACTGAGTGACTGACTGACTGATCTATCAATGTAGCTCAAACTACTGGACGGATCAGGCTGAAATTTGGCATGCAGATAGCTTTTATGACGTTAGACATCTGCTAAGAAAGGATTTTTAAAAATTTATTGAAGGGGTTTAAAATTTGTTGTTTAAAGTCTACGCGAAACGAAGTCGCGAGCATAAGCTAGTATTATATAAATAGCGAGCAAACTAGCAGGTGGGTCTCCTGATGTTAAGTGATTACTGTTGTCCATGAACATTGAACATTTGCACAACTAGAGGAACTGCCACTGCATTGCAGGTTTTTAGGAATTTGTTGATACTGCCCGTTGAATAACGGAAATGTAGCAGGTCAAATCTAATTAAGTTTCTATTCAGTTTTATGCCTCTGATATCTGTAGCAATTTATTTACCAATCTTCTAAAACCAACAGTAACGCCGATTACTCGGATGACGGAAGTGCAGTGCGCACTTCCGTCATCCGAGTTCTATCCGTCATCCGTGAGAATACCAGCGATTATCTGCGACATAATTATGTCATAAGCTCCCATACAAAACAAAAAGGAACGTATTTTCTCGGACTCGGATCGGATGAGTGCGTAACCGCCGTAAGGCAGCCAAAACTGAACGTGGTCTTCCTTTTCAGCATCTACCAGTCATACAATGCACGACAATAGTGCGGTGTCGTGCATGCCGCACCTACATCAATCCTTTCGTCTACTTCGTGGATGCGAAGCGGTGGAAATGCAATCTTTGTTATCGAGTCAACGATTGTAAGTGATCTTTTCTAGCTTTTTTTTACAGGATGTGATTTTAATATAACTATTTGATATCTGAATTATTAACCATCTTAAACACTTGAGATAATTTTGCCCATAATATTCCAAGAAGCCAAAAAATAACACAGCAATGAAGTGAAACTCCACATACGTTAAGTAAAAAGGAAATTGTGATTCCACCAATCAGGATTTGAACCTGGACGTCACTTTCGTAATCAGAACCCCTTGGAAGTCATTCCTATGCGATTTTTTAAAGAAATCAGTGCCATCTTTTGATTAAAAATAGATTTCAGTTATGCAATCAGCACTCTGCAAAATCTTGAAAATGACGCATAAAAAGTGTTGACGATCTTGTATTCGAAGATGGATGTTATTTTTGTAATCAGTATTCAGAAAAACCTTCAGTATATTAAAAAAAATTACATAGCCATATTGGATTTGATTGGATTTTTTTTTGTTTCAGTACCAGAAGAGTTCCAATACGACCCGGTAAGCAGGTCGTATGGGGATCCCTCCCGGCGGCCGGAGATCAAGTCGGCCACTATAGAGTTCATCGCGCCCAGTGAATACATGCTGCGGCCGCCGCAGCCCGCTGTCTACCTGTTCCTTCTAGATGTTTCGCAGATCGCGAGGGAGTCTGGATATCTGCAGGTGAGATAGGTTTATAATTACGACCCGGTAAGCAGGTCGTATGGGGATCCGTCCCGGCGGCCGGAGATCAAGTCGGCCACTATAGAGTTCATCGCGCCCATTGAATACATGCTGCGGCCGCCGCAGCCCGCTGTCTACCTGTTCCTTCTAGATGTTTCGCAGATCGCGAGGGAGTCTGGATATCTGCAGGTGAGATAGGTTTATATTTACGACCTGGTAAGCAGGTGATACGGCGATCATCAAAGGTTCATCATCATCAACATCAACCGATAGACGTTCACTGCTAGACATAGGTCTCTTGTAGGGACTTCCACATGCCACGGTTTTGCGCCGCCTGAATCCAGCGGCTTCTTGCGACTCGTCTGATGTCGTCAGTCCACCTAGTAGAGGGTCTTCCAACACTGCGTCTTCCGGTGCGAAGTCGCCATTCCGGCATGTTGGCACCCCAACGCCTATCGGTTTTACGAACTATGTGCCCTGCCCATTGCCACTTCAGCTTTGCAACCCATTGAGCTATGTCGGTTACTCTAGTTCTCCTACGGATCTCCTCATTTCTCCAAGCATAGGTTCAAAGGTTAGCTTTATAAAATTGACATTGTCCTCAGATTGTCTGCGACACACTGAAGAGCAACCTGGAGCAATTACCGGGCGATGCGCGCACGCAGATCGGCTTCATTTGCTACGACGCGCATGTGCACTACTACTTGATGAGCGACGGCCTCACCAGACCCAAGGAGATGACCGTTCTCGATATCGACGGTATGTAAAACGCTTTTGTAGACCTAATAAAAATATGACAGCTCTTGATATTTACGCTTACTAGTACATTCTGAAAAAATGAGAAATTAGCTGTTTAAAAGCATCAGCACAAGTACCAGAAATTTTTGGAACAGTGGGGAGGGAAGGGGGGGTTTAGGTGAGTACAAAAATTGACGACCTAATGAGTAAAAAGGTCAACATCTTTTCAGATATATTCCTGCCATCGCCCGAGTCCTTGTTAGTGAATCTGGGCGAATACACGGAGCTAATAAAGGAGCTTCTAACGATTCTGCCACAACGATTCTCGGCGCCCGGGGTGCCCGCCTCCGCGCTCGGCGCCGCCTTGCAAGCCGCTTACAAACTTATGGTGAGGTTCTGATATTCTATTAATTGGCCGGCCGCATATTACAAGCTGTAATTACCTCAATAGAGGATTGATTATTTTATTGATTACCTCTTCATGTTGCGGATATGATCTAGTAATACGCAAGAATAACAAAATTCTAGAAGATTAGATTTACTTCTTAAAGCTGTTACTGTGCTGGATGTCTGCCTTCTAATCGGAGGTCGGGGGTTCGATCCCGGGCCCGCACCTCTAACTTTTCGGAGTTATGTGCGTTTTAAGTAATTAATCAAATCACTTGCTTTAACGGTGAAGGAAAACATCGCGAGGAAACTTGCATGTCTGAGAGTTCTCCATAATGTTCTCAAAGGTGTTTGAAGTCTGTGATTCCGCACATGGCCAGCGTTGTAGACTATGGCAAAAACCATTCTCACTCTGAGAGACCTGTGCTCTGTAGTAAGCCGGCGATGGGTTGATCGATGATGGTGATGATGATGATGATATTATTGAAAACTAGCGGATACCCGGCGTGTGCTACTATGCTAAGAAAATGCTAGAAAGCCAATAATGCGAAGATCGTTTTAGAGTTTTTTTTAGTTTGGATATCCGCTAGTACCATATCAATCAATCAATCAGCTTGTTTGCGTCCACTGCCGGACATAGGCCTTCCCAAGATCGTGCCACCACACACGATCCTCTGCTTTCCTCATCCACCCACTTCCCGCTACCTTCTTAAGGTCGTCAGTCCAGCGGGTTGGAGATCGTCCCACACTGCGCTTGCCGATACGCGGTCTCCACTCCGAACACGTCTGCCCCAGCGGCCATCTTCAGCTGGCTAATTCGTTGTGCTGTATCTTTGGCTCTCCGACGGATTTCCTGTAAACAATCTCTGAAATACAACAGGTCTAAAACATGTTTATTATAATTTTGTTACAGGCTCCAACGGGAGGTCGTATCACAGTCTTCCAAACATGCTTACCTAATATCGGCCCCGGAGCATTACAATCAAGGTTTAAACTTTTTTTAATCGTTTTATTATAAGAAAACAAAATCAGTCAGTATTGATGTTGTTAAGGCCCAAGACACAGGTCTGCCCGCGAAACTCAAATTTAATTTGGTTTTTCACATTCGTAACTGTCCAGTTTAAGAAATTAGTCAAAATAATTAGTTTGACGTGAGCTACTCACAAATTAGTCATTATTTTGACTGATTTCTTAAACTGGACATTTTCAAGTAAAGATTTTTATATAAGCCTGTGAAGATGACACTGCTAGGGGCGAAATTTGATTGCCATTAGCCTACTTTGTCGTATTAGTTTACAAATTGAGAAAAATCAAATTAAATTTGAATTTCGCGGGCAGTCTGTGTCTTCCACCTTAAAATGATTGACACACGACTAAGTAGGTACAAAAGACAGAATCGCTTTGAGTGTTTGGATAGAAATTACTACAATTTGATTCGCTTCAAATGTGGCGCCCGGACGAAATGAGTAACCAATCTATTTAAAGCCTCGATTGCTCAGTGGTTAAAGGAGCGGACTAAAATCCGAGTAACCAATCTATCTAAAGCCTCGATTGCTCAATGGTTAAAGCAGCGGACTAAAATCCGAAGGGTCGCCGGTTCAAACCCCACCCATTGCACTATTGTCGTACCTACTCCTAGCACAAGCTTTACGCTTACTTGGAGGGGGAAGGGGAATATTAGTCACACTCATCCTTCTTGATATCCACAGAGAGGATCCGAATGCTCGGTCGTCCAAAGATGTGGCCCACTTGAACCCAGCGACGGACTTCTACAAGCGGTTAGCGCTAGACTGCAGCGGGGCGCAAGTGGCAGTCGATTTGTTCCTTCTCAGCTCGCAGTACTGTGACCTCGCTACGCTCAGTAAGTCTACACATTATTTTACACTCACAAGTCAATTCAATTCAATTCCCAATTATTGGCTTTTAGGTGTGCCAGCTGGGCACAGAGTGTTTCGCCAGTGTCACGTTTATGGAGAAGGCCACTCACAAGTCAAAAAGTGCGAGGCGGACTTGCACATGAAGGATTCCATACCATTGTACAAGAAAGACATTTTTAATTTTTTCATGGCGGCCTGTTTTTGTTTTTGGCGGATCTTTGTACTATCTTACGGTTATTGTGTTTGCTTGCAGGTGGTATGAGCAAATTCAGCGCAGGCACCGTATATCACATTCCGTTGTTCCGAGCGCAGCGCGCGTGGCAAGCGGAGCAACTCACGCACATGCTCACGAGATATCTCACGCGCAAGATCGGCTTCGAGGCGGTGTTGAGAGTCAGGTGTACGAGGTAATGTCACACTCTGCTATACAACGTGTATCGCATTCCGTTGTGGCGAGCGCAGCGCGCGTGGCAAGCGGAGCAACTCACGCATATGTTCACGAGATATCTCACGCGCAAGATCAGCTTCGAGGCGGTGCTGAGAGTCAGGTGTACGAGGTAATGTCACACTCTGCTATACAACGTGTATCGCATTCCGTTGTGGCGAGCGCAGCGCGCGTGGCAAGCGGAGCAACTCACGCACATGTTCACGAGATATCTCACGCGCAAGATCAGCTTCGAGGCGGTGTTGAGAGTCAGGTGTACGAGGTAATGTCACACTCTGCTATACAACGTGTATCGCATTCCGTTGTGGCGAGCGCAGCGCGCGTGGCAAGCGGAGCAACTCACGCACATGCTCACGAGATATCTCACGCGCAAGATCGGCTTCGAGGCGGTGCTGAGAGTCAGGTGTACGAGGTAATGTCACACTCTGCTATACAACGTGTATCGCATTCCGTTGTGGCGAGCGCAGCGCGCGTGGCAAGCGGAGCAACTCACGCACATGCTCACGAGATATCTCACGCGCAAGATCGGCTTCGAGGCGGTGTTGAGAGTCAGGTGTACGAGGTAATGTCACACTCTGCTATACAACGTGTATCGCATTCCGTTGTGGCGAGCGCAGCGCGCGTGGCAAGCGGAGCAACTCACGCATATGTTCACGAGATATCTCACGCGCAAGATCAGCTTCGAGGCGGTGTTGAGAGTCAGGTGTACGAGGTAATGTCACACTCTGCTATACAACGTGTATCGCATTCCGTTGTGGCGAGCGCAGCGCGCGTGGCAAGCGGAGCAACTCACGCACATGCTCACGAGATATCTCACGCGCAAGATCGGCTTCGAGGCGGTGCTGAGAGTCAGGTGTACGAGGTAATGTCACACTCTGCTATACAACGTGTATCGCATTCCGTTGTGGCGAGCGCAGCGCGCGTGGCAAGCGGAGCAACTCACGCACATGCTCACGAGATATCTCACGCGCAAGATCGGCTTCGAGGCGGTGTTGAGAGTCAGGTGTACGAGGTAATGTCACACTCTGCTATACAACGTGTATCGCATTCCGTTGTGGCGAGCGCAGCGCGCGTGGCAAGCGGAGCAACTCACGCATATGTTCACGAGATATCTCACGCGCAAGATCAGCTTCGAGGCGGTGTTGAGAGTCAGGTGTACGAGGTAATGTCACACTCTGCTATACAACGTGTATCGCATTCCGTTGTGGCGAGCGCAGCGCGCGTGGCAAGCGGAGCAACTCACGCACATGCTCACGAGATATCTCACGCGCAAGATCGGCTTCGAGGCGGTGTTGAGAGTCAGGTGTACGAGGTAACGTCACACTCGCAGTAAAGACACGCTTTTTGTGCTAGTGTGGTGAAATAACCTTCTTTACTCACTGTGTAAAGGTAAACGGGCACTTTAGTATGGAAAGCGTACCCGCGGCGGCGGACACAAGCGAAATTAATTTAATACGGTTCTGATCTATATTGACATAGGTCGCGTTATTGTGGGCAATTATGCCCCATTACCCTTGTCAGTCAATAAGATCCCATAACCCAGCGAATTCGATAAACTTTGTATTTATATTGCAGGGGTGTATCAGTCCACACGTTCCACGGAAACTTCTTCGTGCGATCAACAGACCTACTCTCGTTACCCAACGTATCGCCAGATGCAGGCTTCGGTATGCAACTCACGATAGAGGAATCATTGGCCGATTTGCAGCAAGTCTGCTTCCAGGCGGCCTTACTTTATACCAGTAGTAAAGGTAACTGACAAAACTATATTATAATTTCTACCTTTTTTTTTCTTTATTCGTGATACAGTCTAAAATTGAAGAGAACTAATTTGAAAGAGCCAGTTACCTGTACTCCTAACAAATTTCTATACACCACTGACCAGACCAGTGAAGAAATTATAAATCCCCAATTTTTTTTTAAATCCCGACTAATATTATAAAGGTGAAAGTTTGTATGTGTGTGTGTGTGTATATGTTTGTTACTCCTTCACGCAAAAACTACTGGACGGATTTTTAGCTGAAATTTGGAATGAAGATAGATTATACCCTGGATTAACACATAGGCTACTTTTTATCCCGGAAAATCAAAGAGTTCCCGCGGGATTTTGAAAAACATAAATCCACGCGGACGAAGTCGCGGGCATCAGCTAGTTAAAAATATAATCCAAAATTTACTAGAATATTTACTTATCAAATAAAATATCAGTACCATATATTTTTTGTTTATTTTGTCTAAAGTTTTTTTCCCAGAGAGGAACCGGCCATAGAAGTAGTACATCATCTGTGGAACTGGTTATACTGAGCTTTCAAACGATTGATCGTATAATTCACGAAACAATCGTATATTGTATCGATATCAACCATTCTTAGCAAATAAACAAAACAAACAATCTCGATTTTGACATTGACATTGTCCGGACCTCTTGTGGTGCCCTCTGAAATCAGTTCTGCCTGTGGATCCCCGATGCAAATACTTAGGATATATCTTTATTTCTAGGCACAGACCACCACCTATGGACGCCTAATAGCCAGACACCCCCCATTGCCAAGCTTAGGCAGCTGCTTAGCATAAAAATCGGCCCACGCTCGTTCGGTACCCTCATTCCGCACATTGTCTTGATTACGTGACTTTTGTGTCCACCGATCACAACAAAGCATTCTCCCCTGTCCCCCATGCCCCTGTGCCAATATTTTACAATTTTGTTTTCATGCAAAACTATATGCGTACTCTTGAGACTGAATTCTCTGTGTTTCCAGGTGAAAGGAGGATACGAGTGCACACGCTAGCGTTGCCCACTGCTAACACGTTACCCGACGTCTTACATTCGGCCGATCAGCAGTGCATTGTCGGATTGCTTAGCAAAATGGGTATGTATTGTTGAAGATGTCGAAGAAGAAGACCATACTGTCTCCTGTATGACGATAAAAGGAAGACGCCGGGCGAGTTTCCACCTCTATGTCGTCAACATTTCTTCTACGCTTCATTTTTTGGCGCGTTTGGAACCCTCGTAGCTTTAGTTTTAAGTTCACGTAAAAATTATCATCATCCTACAAATGCAACAACCGACCATCAAAAAGTGTAATCTATTACCCATTTTGAATAAAACATTTGACTTTGACTTTATGGCTAGGCTATGACATGGCTAGGGTTTGAAATACTCCGAGATCAGTGTTTCCTGCCAATTATAATTAAACCTTCTAAGCAAACGCGTTCCATCTTAGGCCACATCATCATTGCCCATCAGGTGTGATCGTGGTCAAGCGTGCGCCTATATTGAATAAAAAAAAGGGGTTTGTAGCTATGCATTTGCTGTTTACCGTTTACGTGAACTCATGGTTGCTTCGAGCTGTTCATGAATGGCCGCTTTAAATGAAACTGGCCTTACTGGCGTTAAAATGAGGATGGTTGAAGCTGTGATATGATATAGCTATATCCCTTGAGTGTATTTCATTCCTCACTTATTAATATATAATTGTGCTAAATTAAGATTGACGGAGATTTCATTAGGTTATAATGGATCTGGCATAATCACGTCATGTTAATTTAATGACCCATAAATTCAGAAGTAAAAAAAACACATCAGAAGCCGATTTATTTGTTTCCAGCTGTGGACCGTTGCGCGACAGCGTCCTTGTCGGAGGCTAAAGAGGCTCTAATCAACGTGGCAGTGGACATGCTGTCAGCACACAGGCTAGCGCAGAACCTGCCAGTGGGCGCGAACAGTTCCGCCCTCCACGCGCCCGTGTCCATGAGACTATTGCCGCTGTACATACTGGCGCTATTGAAACGGGTAAGTGAAACCTACCAATTTGCCATCTCTTTCGGTTTTTTCAGTCGTGACTACACTACAGGTCCTGTTTTTGAAGCAACTTAAATTTTCGCCATTTTATGATAGCAGTGTTGAGCGTCATGTGAGTATCTTCTTCGTATTTTTCTTTATTAGCCCTTGTTTATATATTGTTGTACTGGTCGAGTCGCGAGTGGCGAGTCTCCTCCAAGTTTTCCTCAAGCATGTGAGTGTGAGCACTCTGAACTAAATTTTAGTGAAGAGGACATCTGTCAACACAGTGTCACGGTCCATTTCACTTTCATTGCTAATACTCTTCTGTGTATTTCGTCAACAGAAAGCATTCCGCACGGGCACATCAACGAGACTAGACGAGCGAGTAGCGGACATGTGCTTCATGAAGAGTGCACCGTTATCACAAGTGATGCGAGCCGTATATCCGGACCTTTACGCGCTACACACGCTGAGCGAGCACGTGCGGCGCGATAAGGAGGACATGGACGTGCCCGACCCTCCGCGCCTGCAGCTGACCGCTGAGAGGTGAGTGACCTCAGGTGACCCCGACCTTTATGCATCCAGAGGTCTAACTCGGTGGCTTCGTAATCGTTGGCGGCCGCCGAATACACCTAAGGTCCCACAGCCTCCTGGCGGGCATAGTTTTTTTTATGCTGGCGGCTTTTTTGCAACATCTAGGAGCCACGTCATCATAGATTTTTTAAATATGGGTGTCATTTTCGAGGTTCCTGGGGTGGGTGCTAATTGAGAAAGTAACATACATTTTCTAACCCAAGATGGTGGAATGAAATTTGAAAAAAATGACAAATTTTAATATCTTGTCCGTATGTATCCCGGGAAACATGGAACTACTGTTTTATTAAAAAAAATGACTATCCCTTTCAGAATTAACATTACTGGAGCGTACCTATTAGACGACGGCGAGAATATGATAATCTACGTGTGCCACGGAGTCAGTCCCGCGTTCCTATCAGAGACCTTCGGTGTGGCCTCCTTCAACCAGCTGCCGGATGAGGCCAGGAGTGTGCCCAAAATGGAGTTAGATGGAAATGAGCTACTACACGCGTTCATCGATAAACTGAACGACGACCGGCCTTACCCAGCTAGTGTGTTACTACTTAGGTGAGTAGAAAATCGATTTTAAACTTATCGATCGATTAATCGATTTCTTTTGCCGTACTTCTTCCAATTAAATCAAGAATATTATGAGTATTAAATCTACAAAAAATATGTATTTCTCATTGTAAGAACTATTTGTGTTCTTTTTGAGAAAATAAATGTCTTTAAACCAAACTGCTTTTTCCACAGGGATAACTCGGCATCACGGCAACTATTCACGGAGCGCCTTGTCGAAGACAGAGTGGAGTCCTCGCTGTCATACTACGAGTTCTTACAGCACGTCAAAACGCAAGTGAAATGAGTGCGGACTGACTCGCGAGTGACACAATCGCCCGCTTATTCTGTAACCGTGTTGACATTGGATGGTGATGGATGGATGGATCACATTGGATGGATAGAACGCGATCGCAGTGACGCGCGACTGAGATATGTCCAACGCGGTTGCTAGAAGTTGTAATACAAGGAACTGTATGAAGGCGACCTCACTGCGCTGATATAACTCCTACAGTTCTTGCAATTCACGAAGGCGAGTGGACTTTACTTGTGGTTACGTCGGATATACGGGCATTGCGTAAGTGTGCGTGCATGTCTTACCAATCAGTTGCGAGCAAGCGTTCGCAAACGCACACATTTACTTATACCGATACGACTTAAACACAAGCATGATCCACTCGCCTTCGTGAATTGCAAGAACTGTACCACATGAAATGAATATAAAATGGCAACGTAAATCATTCTCTCTCGCTTATACTTTATACCAATATAGTGTATAGTGTGTGAGGTAGACGGAATGGTTAGCGCCGCTTCGTTTCAATTCGTTTTTTTATTACAGTTCTTGCATTTCACGAAGGCGAGTGGCTCATGCTTGTTTCAGATCGTATCGTTATACGTAATGTAAAGTAAATGTGTGCGTTTTCGAACGCTTGCTCGCAACTGATTGGTAAGACATGCACGCACACTTACGCAATGTCCGTGTATGCGACGTAATCACAACTAAGTTCACTCGCCTTCGTAAATTGCAAGAACTGTAGCACAAGTTGAAATTAAATGGAATGTGTTAAGGAGTTTACACGGCGCTGCTATAATTTATGCCAATAAAGAAATTAAAATGGAAACGTCAATCCCTCTCGCTTACATACCTGTGTACCTATAGTGTGTGAGGGAGTCAGAATGATCAGCGGCACTTCGTCTCGATTTAAGAAATTAATTGAAAATGGTAACGTTAATCTTTTCCTCTCGCTTATACACTATACCTGTGCATAGTGTGTGAGTGAGACAGAATGATTGGCGCCACTTCATTCAGATTTGTTTCTTTACTGGCACAAGTTATACTATTGCTCTTCGCAGTGTGACGCGATTCATACAGTTCCTTGTATTGTGTTCCTTTCGTTTTGATGTGTTACTTTCGAGTTTTATCTATCCAGGCCTTTAGATCCAGAATATTCGGGTACAAGCGAACTGTCAAGTTGACAGTCACGAGATGTCATGTCATACAATAATGTCAATATCACAAGTGGTCGCTGCTGTCACATTGACAGTTTTGTATGAGACCGTGTCTAATCATGATGATGACGAGATGAGGTCGTGACTATAGTCGACGCATTTAAACTGAGTCGTCGAGTTATCTGTCTGTTTCGCTCGCACTTAACTACGACCTGTAAGTGCGAGCGAAACAGACATAACTCGACGACTCAGTTTAAAATGTGTCGACTATAATAAAAGAAAAATAGCTAGATGTCAATAGCTATGGAATAAGTCCTTTTTGCCTGGACAGTGTTTGCCGCGGAGTGAGATGGTACTACGACACTGCCCTAACTTGTTAACGTGTCTATACTTTTTAGTTCTGTCTCTCCTAACTGATGCGAAATTTCGGCAGAATAGGGATGATGACTACTAGTCAAATCAGCGACTTTATCAAACGTCAGATTGTTAGTATGAAATACATAGATGTGTCGTTATAAACTTCGTCCGCGTGAATTAGGTACACAAATTTCAAACCTCTATTTCACCCCCTTAGAGATTGAATTTTCAAAAATCCTTCCTTATCGGATGCCTACGTCATAATAGCTATCTGCATGCCAAATTTCAGCCCGATCCGTCCAGTAGTTTGAGCTGTGCGTTGATAGATCAGTCAGTCACCTTTTCCTTTTATTCACTCACTAGCTGATCCCCGCGGCTTCGCCCGCGTAGATTTAGGTTTTTAAAGATCCCGTATAGCCTATCTCACTCAGGAATAATGTAGCTTTCTACTGGTGAAAGAATTTTTAAAATCGGTTCAGTAGTTCTAAAGATTACCCCCTACAAACAAACTTAACGACATTACCTCTTTATATAATACAACGGGCCGTGCAGCAGAAATCGTAATATTTTAATTTCGCCATAACTTCAAAACCAAACGTCCAATTTTAATCATTCAAAGACCAAATATTATCTCCATAAACTGTTCTTAGTGATGAAATCATTTATTTTGATAAGGATTAATAGCATGAGTAAAATAAACGCGTTTAAATGTAGTCCAAAAAAAATTCAAGATTTTTAAATAAAAAAATGGTTGCTGTGCCTCACTCGACATAGATGGGTATAGTGTGTCGCGGACTTTTTTGTAGATATTTATAAGATCTACAATTAATTAGAACATTTTATGGTTCTATCTTTTATAGTTTAGGCAGCGTACGCAAAATAAGTAACTTTTCTGGTTGATTTTTTACACCTTGTGTCCGAAAAACCCAAATATCTTACGGAACCCTATTTTTTTCCAAAATAAAATATAGCCTATGTTACTCGTGGATAATGTAGCTTTCGAATGGTGAAAGAATTTTTAAAATCGGTCCAGTAGTTTTTGAGCCTATTCAGTACAACCAAACAAACAAACAAACAAACAAACAAACAAACAAACAAACAAACAAACAAACAAACAAAGTTTTCCTCTTTATAATATTAGTGTAGATTCACACAAATGACTTTTCCCACTTTCCTGAGGCGGAGCGTAGGAGTTGCGAGCCTGTTACGGATTCTAGTCTGTCGTGGAAACTACGCTTCAAAAGTATCTGCTAGAATTTCGCATCCGTCTAGAATACTCGTTAAATATTATAGAATACTAATTATGTAGCTAGAAGGACTCGAATGAAAAGAATGTCCCTAAAGTATTAAATAAGATTCTTATTTAACAATTCAATTGTACATATGAAAATGCCTTGCCTTCATTGATGTAAAAAATAACATACCCTTAGGGCAAGACCACACTGCAAATTGGAGCCGCGCGTTTTTATCGCGATAATAATGCCGCGCGTATCTCGCTCGTGTATCAAACCACAGATTGGCTGAATTTATGGTATTCTTGCTGCAATGCATTTTAGCCAATAGTGAGAGAGTGTAGGCCAATCAGAGGCGATTGCGATCGTCAGCTGTTAAACTAAGGCGGTAGATACACAGCGTGTGACGGCCAGCGCAGCTAAAATTGCAAATGCCGTAAGCACCTCTTTGCGGTAGTGAAATATCGACCTTATTCATGTTACTATAGAGTTTAGAATTCCCGAAGATATAATGTTGGCGATTTTATACTCCATGCCTCGGAGTGCACATAAAGGCGTTCGTCTTGCGCCTGATCTGTTCTCCGGTCGTGTCGGATTGCCATTCCATCTGACTATGAGAGGGAGGGAATAGAGAGCACCTGTGTTTGCATGCATATCTGCAGTATATCTCCATTGAGATTGGTTGCAGTGGCTGAAAGTAATAAGTATACACATGTCAGTTGCCGAATAAAAAAACAAAATAAAACCAAAAGAATGCTGCCAATTATATCTTCATACTAATGACAACTCTATTAGGATGGTGTAAGGTCGATTTTATAAATATTTATTTGCAGTTCTTTCTGTGTTGGTCCTATGCTACGGGTTAATCCATGAACAATAATACTTGGTACAGTACGCGGTAGAAAGTAATGTACATTGACCTTTAGAATGACATTTCGGCTTTGCAGAGCGTTGTCTCTGTCACTCATACCTATATGACGTTATGTCGGTCACAACGACAGAGACAATGCTCTACAAATCTGCTACCTCCTTCTAAAGGCCGATGTACATTACTTTCAGCCGCGTACTGTACGTAGATAGAGAAGTTAATAGGCTAGGTGAAGATAATACTAAAAGTCAAACGAAATTCTTCAGTGTTATTAAAAATAGGTATATAGGTATAATGCGCATGCTATGACTGACAGAGCGACACTGACAGAAAAATCCGCCTGTAATTTTTAATACGGTTTCCGATGTTCTGTGATTTTTGGAGATGTAGGATGTAAAGTTGAGATGGATTGCACAGTTCGCGTCTTAAAAAAAAGAGTTACGAATAACTATGAAGGAAATGTCTGCACACGGTACTGCGCGGGAGGCGAAAGATTGACTAAAGAATCAACCGCAAAGACATTGATAAATTAGCCACTGCGCAATTTGAGCTATGGTTGGCCGTAGTGTGCGCTTACCTTTATTGTATTTTTTTAATAGTTCCGCAAATTGCTATTGCGCTGGAACCACGTCTCTTCAACATCGAAATGACGAAGTCAGCCGAAATAAAAATATACCATCAGCTCGAAACTTCAGTCCAGTGCTGACGCCACTAAAATGGCGGCCACGCGCATTAGCAATTTGCGGGACTTTCACCTAATGATTTTAACCACAATTTTTTCCCCTACCTACTTTAAAGTATTTTTGTATAGAAGCTTTTATTTTTTTATTACTTTAGCAAATTTTAGGGCGTGTCTGTAAAGGCCAAGTATCGTGAATAATTCTAAGGCCAGGGACAAATCTAGTGAAAATCCGAGCGCTGAGAAATGTTAGCAGAATTCCCTTTCAACGTGTCGTACGAATTGTTAGGAGAGCGTTTTATTTGGGCGGAGAAGACCGAGCCAAGCACGGACACTACATGCTTGGCGCGGAATTTCGTTAACTTTTACTTTAGTTGCTCTTTTGCGAAAGTTACAGAAGTGTGATATGTGTGATGTGGAGCGGATTTCAGCTCACAAAAATTCTGCGCGCTAAATTTCCGCTAGATTTCTCCTTATAATAACTCTTGCTAATAAAGAAACGAAACGAATATCGCGGCGTTAATCATTCCCTCTCATTTACACACTACCCGTGTATAGAGTCTGAGTGTGAGACAGGGTGGTTAGCGCTGCTTCGTTTCGATTCGTTTCTATATTCGCACGAGTTATAATTAAAATATAAATTGATGCAATAAGATGACCTTTTTTATTGTATACTATTTCGGTTTTAGGTGTATTTAATTTACTGTTAATTTTAATCTTATTTATGCCTATCGATATTCGATTGTAAATTGAATACTAAATTATAAGTGATTCCAAATCAATTTGCTAAAAAGATAGTAAAATGAACAAAAAAAATACTAAGGCACTCGGATAGTTACAATCATGCTGTACTAGTGTTGGGAATGATGCAGTGAATATCTTTTCATCTATTGATAGCTTATAGAAGCTTTTTTTCAGTTATTTGCTTTCATCGTGTTTTAGCAAAGAGGTGAGACACCCTATCAGAGTATTGAAAAATTATATTTCCTAGATATTTTATATCGAATAGTGATACTACCAAAATCTTAAAACAATATTAATAACACTCGAATCGATATGATTGATAGTATCGATAAATACACACAATATAAGCATTTCTATGTTGAAGCAAATTTAGTAAAGGTCTCATTTGCGGTAGTATCTATTTTACCGGTAACATTTTAGTACATTGCATGAATCAAAGTACTAAAATTGATCATAGACAATTAATATTACGTGTACTTCCGATACATAGTCGTTTATTTCTCTTTACAACTATTTGACGTTTTTGTTTTAAATTGAACAGTTTTTGCAGCGGAATGCAACACTAGTGAGGTGGAAGCCTAAAACAAAAATAAAACCATGAGGAAACCCAACAGAATCGAAGCTTCTTACTTACGAATTGTATATAAAATCTTGTACTCTATCTCGCTCACTCTTGGATAACAATACGCGCTGCCCAGCCAATGAAGTTTTCATAATATGAATAGTTAAGTTTTTTAGAATTAAACTTCTTGAATTTTTATACAAATTGGTTTGGAATAAATCCTACATAAATAGTTGGATGGTTTTATGAGAAATGGCTCCCCATTTGTACCGGGAACATTGAAATGTATGTAATATAAAGCTAGTTGACTCTATCTTATGTAAAAGAGACCCCACGTATAAGAGAGAGATGAAATATAAAACCATAAATATGTTATACCTTGGCAGTTTTATTTGTTTCTAACAGAAATCGATACCGTTTTAACTGGTTTTTTGAAGGATTCTTTAAAAATCCTTTAGATAAGTAATTCATTGTCTTTATTATAATCAGAAATATGTAAAAATAGATGAAATCTTCGAAGAATGAAGTATACTCAAATGCTGATGAATTCATTGGAAAAGTATACCTAATGTACATAGGTACTTTAAAAACGAAATATGAATCGAATAAATTGTGTTACAATACAATGCGTCATGTTACGATTTCTATTACGAAATTGGTTTATACTGCTAAGATTATTGACTGAGTCTAAAATATTATAATGTATTGAATTTGTTGTTAGCGGACTGAATTCGGGAGTCTTGTAAACTTGTTTCAATATAACAAATCCAAAATCAGTGTTGTTTCTCTTCTTACTACCTTTATTTAATAGAGCATTGAGCTTCATCATATTTTGTTCAGCACTGTTGCTGTTGAAGGCTGCTAAGCTAATCTGAACTAAGGTTGTTAAGAAATATGTAGTTTAAAGTAGGTAACTTTTTTGTTTAAAACTTATGCCACTAAAAAGGTATCAATTAAAGGTACCTACCGAACTACTGCCACTTGCATTAGTTCGGTTAACCGGACTAACAGCCGAAATGTCTTCGCGAGGTCTCTGTGTCTACTTGAGTGAATTTGCACTTGTCCGTCCGTCTGTCGGAAAAATTACAACAATCTTTATTTCAGGGGCCCTCATAGAAGCGAATGCGAAGTAAAATTTTTTTTCTAGGCCTGCGACATATTTTTTTAAAGACAACTTTGAACAGAGTAGGTACATTTTTTATTTATCTTTCCCTTAAAATTGACGAAATGGGGTGCTTTGTGGAGATTGAATTCGACGCTAAAAGGACTACATACCTATTAGAAACTGAAACTTGAGGTCTCGGTTCGGGGCGAACCACTAGTAATAAATAATTGCTTGTTTAACAAAATTAAATAGGTAGGTATTGAATAAAATATTTTGTTTAGTAAAATACTAATCTTGTTTAATGAAATCTGTTGTTTATAATAAAAGCACTTTAATATTAAGTGGTTTTTTTAATGATCCCGCAGCATTCCGTACATTCGAGACACGTATCGAAATTCTTGTCCACGTCGAAAGGCCAGAAGTCTTTCGGAGCATATTCGCTCCTCCGGAATATCTGGTCGCCTATGAGCGCCCAGGACCACAGGTAGCTTCTGGTTCTGATGAACTTGGTGCTTGCTTCTACGACCGCGTTGATGGCACGACGGCAGACCGGGTCGCGTTCTGATGGAGTGTTGAAGGAGAGGTTTTTTATGTTGCATCTAAACACCTGCAATAATTATAATGATTTTGGTAACCTATTAAGCTTGAAACAAGCAACGCGACGGCAACGGTCGCTCAGCGAGTTATACCTCGAGAGGGTAATGTTAGGAGTTTCCTCGAGGAAACTTAAACATCGAGACACTACTAGGACATTGAAAGTTTCTTCATCTCAAATGAAGGGAAAGAGCAATCCAATCATATCACACGGTACAGTAGATGTCCATATGCTGAGTAAAGCTTTTTTTAAATTAGAGTACTTACCTACAAGTTAAACCTTGACTGCTGTGAACAGCTGGTGAAATCTAACCACTGCCGATGTCCCCACCAAACCAGACCAGAGTCAATTTAGGAATTATAAATTTCAAAATTGCATCTGGCGGGAATTAAACTTTGGACCTCGTATTTATAAGACCACATCGTTCATCACTGCGCCAGTTGTCGTAAGTAGATACAGTAGGTACGCGGCCGAAAGTAATGTACATCGGCGTTTAGAAAGACATTTTGACTTTGTAGAGCTTTGTCTCTGTCACTTATACCTATATGACGTTTTGTCGGTCTCAACGACAGAGACAACGCTCTACAAATCTGCTATCTCCTTCTAAAGGTCGATGTAGGTAAATTACTAATTTATAATAAGTTGTAGCATTTTTTATTAGCAGTCTTTAAATTAAATACTTAGTATTGTATTATATTGTTAAATATAGTAGATATGCATAAAATATAATTATAAACTGTATAAAGATAAGTAATAATAGATAATTCAATTGTAATTTAAGTCAGTAAGTTGGTTTTAGTTTTTATTTTTTTATTTTTTTGCATGCCATAATATGGCTATTTGTGGTGAAACTATAATAACTGTAACATCTGTATAGGTATACATACATACCCACATGTGCAATAAAGAATATTTGATTTGATTTGATTTGATTACTTTCGGCCGCGTATACATATTCTGTGGCGTAGGTACTGTAGGTATACTGTATGAGGCAACATTTAATTTCTCACCTCGTGGCCACACATCTCCAGCATGCAGAAGTTGACGAAGTCCACAGGAACCAGGTCTACACGGAAGCCCAACTTTTGAAGATGTTCTGACGAGCAAGAGTTAGGTATTTTAGACTGGTCTTTAGATTTGTTTCCCTAATTTTTAGTTCCTCAGCACAATTTTTCAAGAAAATTCCAATTTTTAACATTAAAAATATAGTAGATGTGAGTAGATGCAAGGACCGCTCTAGCAGTTGTTGTTGTTGCTGCTTAAGATTCGTTGTCAACTGCTTAAGCGGTCTCGTGTATTACAATGACAGCTAAGCGAAGTTCGCTATGCAGTCTCACCCTGAAGCGGTCTGCAGAAGGCATAGACTTTTTATAGAAGGTCTGCAGTTATAAATTTATGTTACCTCGAATGCCGCGTAGTTTTTGAGGCTTGTGAGAAAGTGTGGAAAACGAGTAACACGGACCATAATAGATTCTTACATATTGTATTGACATTATATTTGCTTTTTTTGCGAAAAAATTAGGTAGGTACCTGAGTATTATAACAGTAAAATAAATTAAAAACACGGATAAAATGATTAAATATTTTCATTTGTATTTCAGTTTTGACATTTCGTAAAACATCCACAGAGTAGGTAGGTACATAATCACTACGTTTTACTTTCAATTTTTGTTCGTACATTAAGTACTTTGAATCACGTTTGAATATCTTCACTGCCTATTCATTTAAAAAAATTACTCATTGAATGGTTCATGATGGGTTCATGCTTTAATCCATCTTTAATCATTTGAAAAATCCAAGATATGATGAAGGCGTTCGGAGATAAAAGTGGTAATCATGTAAAAACGTAATAATTTAGGTATATATAGGTAGGTACTTATGTGAATTATGCAAGTAAAATTAAAACAATGTAAGAAAATAATTATAGTTTCTAATCGAGTTTACTACGGAGTGATAATATAATCGTCGATGGTCTTCTTATTTTAAACGCTTACTACCTATAACTTTATTTGTTTCTTAGTTTCAGTCTAAGTGGTATCCCGTCCACGACGCCTTGCACCACATTGAGGCGATGGTTCAGGCGCAGCTTCCTCTGGGTCTTCTCTGCAGTCTCCACGGAGAACTTGTGCAAGATGGCCGCGAGTCCCGCTAGCGACTGCATTTGGCCGAGTCTAGCGCCTGAAAAATATTACGATAAGATTAAAATAAAATATTATTAATAAGTGCGTAGGTACCTACTATGGCGTGCAGTAAAATTAACTCATCAGTGGGCGTGGCTTACAGGCTTTTTCACCAAGCATCATTTGATACGCCGTGTGATTGGTGAGATATTCGAAAAACAGTGCACGAAAAATGTTGAACAACCTGAAGTTTGGCAAAAGTGTTGTTACAAACGAATTTACAAGATACATACAACATACCTGCCTATAAAGTCGGTAAAATAAAGTTATTTCTACTTTTGAGTTAATAAAAATGTGCCTTTTGGTTAATTAATTATTTTGGTGTCTTCATACTTAGTCCAAATGTTATATATTTAGGTACTTGCACCCGGAACTGCGATGATCTTTCCAAATCCATATTTTTTATTATTCAATTATTCAACTAGCTTATGCTCGCGACTTCGTATGCGTGGACTACGCAAATTTCAAACCCCTATTTTACCCCCTAAGGGGTTGAATTTTCAAAAATCCTTTCTTAGCGGATGCCTACGTGATAATAGTTATCTGCATGCCAAATTTAAGCCCGATCCGTCCAGTAGCTTGAGCTGTGCGTTGATAGATCAGTCAGTCACCTTTTCCTTTTTATATATTTAGATTTAACAATAAGCCAGACAATCATGAGAGAAATGGATATCTAATATAAAATAGTGGAGCAATCCGCCTTCCACATCCTTCTTATCGTTTAGGGTGAATGTATTTCCCGAAACGACGCACAAGACCAAAACGCAAGAGTCACAAGAGGCGCATGCAATGCGTTTTTCCATTCTAAAAATACGTGTAACGCTTCAGCCAAATTTAGAATTCGGTAGAAGTCAGCGTTGACATGAATTTTACAACTCATAATCTGGGTGGCTATGATAGAGCCTTACCGTCCTACCTTTTCTTAAATATTTTAACAAACGTTTTTGCTTTTGCGAAGCTTTTATGATGAAGACTTGAAGCGCCTTTGGTCGCCTCGGGCGGTGGTCTACTTTATTGAGAACTAGCGAACAATCTTTCTCTTTATTCCCTATCCCGTGGGAATTTTGAAACATCCAGCTTTATTCCTTGTTTATATTAAAAAGAAAAGCTCTGTGCAAACTTGCTGTGCTGGGCATTGATTTGCCAGTCAGTGAGTCAGGACTTTTTCTTTTATTGCATGCTCTCTTCGTTACTCTCTTGATAATAACGCCACATTTTACACCATTATTAAATGAATGTTGCATTACATACCTATGCAATTTCGAGGCCCTTCTCCAAAGGGCATGTAGATGTACTTTTGTAGCTTAACATCTTTTTCCTTAGGCGCTCTTTCTGGTATAAATTCTTCAGGATTAGCGTAATATTTCTCGTCAGTTTGTATTGCTTGTACGGGAATTACAATTTTAACGCCAGGGTCTATAGTTAACCCGAGTTGTTTGATTGTGTACCGCTTGGCGCAAGTTCTGTTTAAGACACCAACTGAAGGGAATAAACGCAAGGATTCCTTAAATGCTCCATCCAAAAGGGTCATCTCTGTTACAGCATCGTAGCACAATTTATTGTCGTACTTTAATAGAACTTCATCAATCTCGTCCTGAATTTTGCATTGTAATTCTGGATTAAAAGCGAGTTCATGTAACGCGAAGCTAGTTACTGAGGAAGACGTTTCAAAACCAGCAGCAAAAAATACGAACACTTGTGCTACTAAACAATTCAGATCCATTTTCATTTCAACCTGTTTAGACGATCCATCTGCTTCTCGGTGTTCAATGGAGTCTCCCGCTATACGACCTTTTGCTGCTAAATCCAAGAGCAGATCTACGAAATCATTTCTACCTGAAGGCTTGAAGTTGCGTTGCTCGAAAACTTTTGTAATAATATCAGTGAATATTTTCTCTACATGTTTATCAATAATGCACACCATTCCTCTGAGTTCGGGGAATATATCCCAAATTCCGAATAGAAAAATATCACGCAATGAACGTGAAAAGACTTTCCTTCCGATTTTTCTAAACATGGAATTCTCATTGTTAATTGTATCCATTTCGATTCCTAATCCGCAGGCTCCGATGAATTCTGTAGAAAACCGCGCCATCAGGTCACGTGCGTCACACTCTCCACCATTGTTAATAATGTCCTCACCTAATACTTGAAGTTTTTCAGCACACTTTATGATTAACGGATACATGGCTTTCAATTTGGCAGTTGTAAACGCAGGTGTTAACCTATGACGTAAAAGTTTCCACGTATCCCCATCAATGTTGAAAAGATTTATCATTAGTGGTTCCTTTTTTATGTCTCGACCCAAACCTCGAGGATAAAAGTGATCAAAGTCCACATTTAAAATATCTCTTGCTATATTAGGATCTCGGATAATGAGCTGGGGTTCCGTTCCGATGAAGTATCCTACTACTTTCTCGTCAGGATATTTCTTATACAATTCAGTAGAAATCGCAGTAATACTTTTGATCGCGAATGCATTCCTCAAATGATTTCCAAATAGCGGCACAGGTTTGTCGTGCTTTACTCCCCTTTTGGTCCAATAATCATGGTTTCTGGTTGTATAAAAGTAAATTACAACTACAAAAATAATTACAATAATAAAAAACATCTTAGCAAACCGATGAAGACACTGCTGGTTTTAATTTTATGTAATTACTAGTAACGTTCATAATAATATATTCGTACGTTTATCGCAAAATACATAATAAGATAATAGGCATATTTTTCATTCGTGATAACGTGGGATCACGAGATGGATACCAATGACCTTAGATTACAGAATCTAAATGGTATATGTATAAAAAGAAAAGGTGACTGATTTACTGACTGACTGATCTATCATCGCACAGCTCAAACTACTCGACGGATCGGGCTGAAATTTGGCATGCATGATAGCTATTATGCCGTAGGCTGGGTGAAAAAGGGGTTTGAAATTTGTGTAGTCCACGCGGATGAAGTCGCGAGCATAAGCTAGTTCTAGCATATAGAACTGTTGAGGGGGCGCAGTGCATTCGGCCGAAATTGCCAGCGCTCGTGGGTAACCGGTTTGCTTTTCACCTTGTATGAGAAAAGTGAGAGGCACGATGATTTTCACTCACACAAATCAAGCGCGCGAAAAGGGTTTAGGTTACGTGGACTCACACAGTCCCCGTGCCAACCTGGTCCCCCCCCCCTTCCCCGTCTCACACCCCGATTGCCATCTCGACCTGTCGCTTAGTTCATGTACCTTTGTTGTAGAATTATTTATCGTACCTACCTATAATTTTAGGACAATAAATAATTTAAGGTTATATGGCGTTACACACCGTGGTGTTACATGTTACTTTACGTTTCGGAACACTCCTCCATCACATTGATATTAATTATGTAGGTACCTAACTAGCTGACCCGCCCCGGCTTCGCTCGGGTGGAATTTAGAAAATAGAGGTGGGGGTTGAATTTCCAAAAATCCTGGAACACGTATTTCTTCATTTGTGATCGAAAACCCAAATACCAATTTTCATGCAAATAATTTGAAAAATGACATACTTTCGTACAAACTTTCATCCCCTATTTAACCCACTTAGGGGTAGAATTTCGAAAAATCCTTTCTTAGTGGATACCTACTCCTTACAAAGAACACCCCCTCAAAATTTCATGTCTCTAAGACCAGCGGTTTAGGCTGTGCATTGATATATATGTCAGTCAGTCAGTCAGGACTTTGAATTTTATATATACAGAAGATGAAATAGGTACTTAAGTACCTACACGAAACAAGGTGAGCCAACTAGTATTATAATAAATGTAGGTTATTGTGTTTCTATTCAAAGTAACCACTAACTGGGTAACTTCTATATAACTAGTAGATAATATTGTGTCAACTAGCTATTAGATAGGTAGGTACAGTACAAGGTAAATACAGTGTTCTTTAACACAATCGAGACTTGTATATAGTGCTTCACTCCCATTTCCGAGGAAACAATAAACAAAATATTAATTTAAGAAAAAAACTTAAGTAAGTAGGTACCTACCTATATTGCAGTTTGTACAGCTAGCCTGTGGGTCAATATTTTATTTATAAATTAAGTGATGACCGCCGGCGGCCCATCCACGAACATTTGCAGCAACAGAGAAAGCGCGAAAGCGCTGCCGGCTTTTTAGGAATTTGGTGATCCATTAACTATAATGCGGAAGGTTTTAGACACTCGAATACTATCAACGTTGGTAAGACATAAAATCTCATACTAAGCGTACTGGAATAGGGTTTGTCACTGGCTAGTTTCCGTGAACGGATTTGGTCCTGTAGTCAAGCCACCAGGCATTGCATGGAACATTGCATTTAGTCGGTAAGAGCCCGACATAACCTCCATGCCTCCCCGGGCGCGGTGGTATCCATGAGGGTTTTCCCACGAAAAAAGTATAGCCGGCCAGCTTGACGTACCTACCCAGTAGATCGCTTAAAAATGTACAAAGGACCGCTCGAGCACTTGTTGTTGTCGCTGCTCAAGATTCGTTGTCAACCGCTCAAGCGGTCTCATGTACCTACCTATTACAATGGCAGCTAAGCAAAGTTCGCTATGCAGATGAACCTTGAAGCGGTCAGTTATAAAATGACTCTTTGAGTTATGACTGCTTTAAGCTGCCCCAGCCCCCAGCCGCTAGTCAAATAAAATGAAAACCGTCAAAGTAATTTTTTTTAGTTGCTAGTTGAGTTACGGAGACAGGAGTTTAGGAGTGATATAGGTAGTCACAGATTAGATTCACTTATCTGTGTAGGTAGTCGATATTCATTTTATTTTAAACGCATAGAGTAGGTAGGTACTTCCAGTAATTTTATTTGTTTCTTAGTTTCAGTCTAAGTGGTATCCCGTCCACGACGCCTTGCACCACATTGAGGCGATGGTTCAGACGCAGCTTCCTCTGGGTCTTCTCTGCGGGCTCCACGGAGAACTTGTGCAAGATGGCCGCGAGTCCCGCTAGCGACTGCATTTGGCCGAGTCTAGCGCCTGGAAAAAGAAAAATATTAAGATAAGATTAAGGCCTCCTACGCACTGGCGACCATGGTCGCCGCGACCTGGCCGCGGCGGCCAGTGAATTCTGGACTTTATATGGCAATCGCTATAGCCCCTACGCACTTAGCGGCCAGCGACCAGCGGCCACCGTTGGCCGCGGCGTCCAATTTGATGCCACGCGACCAGCGACCAATCGTGGCCGTCGAGAACATCACTTCTGTATTAAAATTCATCAGTGCTACCGCATCGGCCGCGGCGACCAGACGTGTAGCTAGCTACAGAGTGATTATTTTACAATGGCCAATTTCGACACGGAAAGGTTCATAATTGAAGTTGAAAATAGAAGAGGTTTATGGGATTTAGCATCAAATGATTACTCCAATAAAGTCCAATGAAGTCGACTGCAAATTTTTCGGCCGTCCACATGTCGCGCTTGCCTACGCACCGGCGACCATAGCCGCGGCGGCCTGGCCGCGTCTATGGTCGCCAGTGCGTAGGAGGCCTTAAATAAAATATTAAGGGGTGCGTGAAATGGCGTGCTACTAAGATTAACTCGCCAGTGGGCGTGGTTTAAATGCTATTTCACCAAGCATCGTGTGATGCGCCTTGTGATCGGTGAGATGCAATAAGATATCTACCGAAAAACGAAAAATATTGAACAACTTGCCGTTTTGAAAAAGTGTTGTTGCCAAAGAATCTACAAGGTAAATAATGTCCTATTCACTACACATTACGTAAAATAAAGTTATTCTACTTTTTTTCTTCTACTTTTGAATAAATAAAACTATTTATTATGTCTATTAATTAATCAATTATTTTAGAGTTTTCATAATGTTAAAAGTTGCTATAAATTTAGTAATAAAATAATAATTTTTCAAGGCTCGTTACTTCCAAATAAATATTTTTTAGTGTCATATTTATTTTAATTTAACAATAAAACTAAGTAAAGTAATGACGAGACAAATCGATATCATGCTTAATTTTGAGTGTATTAGCTAGTGGAGTAATCACCCAATCCATATTCTTCCTATCGTTCTCCATTAATAGCAGTTTGCTGTAAGGGTGATTGTATTTTAGGATCCCACAAGATCTATAGGATACGCGTTTCAAGAAGCGCATGATAATAACGAGCTAAAATGCGTAGGTATATAACGTGTCAGGCAAATTTGAAGAAATGCTGATGACAACGGTAGAGATGCCAGCGTTGGCGTTACTTCTACCACAAGTTTAACCGTGCACCCGAAATAATATTGACCATTCGCATTTTTCAGTATTTTGAAACTGGTGACTAGTTATAATATATATAATAGAATAGTTGTATATTTTTTTAACAAACGTTCATTCTATCCCGCCTTAGGCTGTCTCAGCGATCAAGGCTAGTGATCGCTCGCAGCATCTTTTGGCATGAATATTTATCCTTTTAATTCCCTTTCCCGTTATAAAGGTAACCTGTGTGCAATGTTTTAGCTTTCCAGGTTGATAATTACACTGCATTTCCACACCATTATTGAATTAATGTTGCATTACGTACCTATACAACTTCGAGGCCCTTCTCCAAAGGGCATGTAAATATACTTTTGTTGCTTGGCACCTTCTTCCTTAGGAACCCTTTCTGGTATAAACTCATCAGCATTATCGTAATATTTCTCGTCAGTTTGTATCGCTTGTACGGGAATTATAATTTTAACACCAGGGTCTATAGTTAACCCGAGTTGTTTGATTGTGTACCGCTTAGCGCAAGTCCTGTTTAAGACACCAAGTGAGGGGAATAAACGCAAGGATTCCTTAAATGCTCGATCCAAAAGGGTCATCTCTGTTACAGCATCGTAGCACAATTTATTGTCGTACTTTAATAGAACTTCATCAATCTCGTCCTGAATTTTGCATTGTAATTCTGGATTAAAAGCGAGTTCATGTAACGCGAAGCTAGTTACTGAGGAAGACGTTTCAAAACCGGCAGCAAAAAATACGAACACTTGTGCAAATAAGCAATTCAGATCCATTTTCATTTCAACCTGTTTCGATGACCCATCTGCTTCTATGTATTCAATGGAATCTCCTGATATACGACCTTTAGCTGCTAAATTCAAGAGGAGATCCACGAAATCATTTCTACCTGAAGGCTTGAAGTTGCGTTGCTCGAAAACTTTTGTAATAATATCAGTGAATATTTTCTCTACATGTTTATCAAAAATGCACACCATTCCTCTGAGTTCGGGGAATATATCCCAAATTCCAAAAAGAAAAATATCACGCAATGAACGTGAAAAGACTTTCCTTCCGATTTTTCTAAACATGGAATTCTCATTGTTAATAGTATCCATTTCGATTCCTAATCCGCAGGCTCCGATGAATTCTGTAGAAAATCGCGCCATCAGGTCACGTGCGTCACACTCTCCACCATTGTTAACAATGTCCTCACCTAATACTTGAAGTTTTTCAGTACACTTTATGATTAATGGATACATGGCTTTTAATTTTGCACCTGTGAATGCAGGTGTTAACCTATTACGTAAAAGTTTCCAGGTATCCCCATCAACGTTGAAAAGGTTGTTCATGAGTGGTTCTTTTTTTATGTCCCGATCTAAACCTCGAAGGTAAAAATGATCAAAATCCACAATTAATATATCTCTTGCTATATTGGGATCTCTGATGATAAGATGGGGTTCCGTTCCGACAAAGTATCCTACCACTTTCTCGTCAGGATATTTCTTATACAATTCTGTAGAAATCGAAGTAATACTTTTGATCGTGAATGCATTCCTGAAATGATTTCCAAACAGCGGCACAGGTTTGTCATGCTTTACTCCCCTTTTGGTCCAATAATCATGGTTTCTGGTTGTATAAAAATAAATTACAAATACAAAAATAATCACAAAAATTAAAAACATCTTAGCAAACTGATGCAAGTGACGCTACTGCTGGTTTTGATTTTATAACAATGCATTTGTAACTGTCATAAATTTATACATAAATCGCAAAATACATAATATGATTGTTCATTGTGATAACGTGGGATGGATTATCAATGATAATTTTAGGTCACAGAATTCATAATAGGTATAGAAGTGTTAAAGTAGATTATGCAATTATCATCAGTGTGCGATATTGAGGCATCATCATCATCATCATCATGATAAAAATCAGGCATCTCGATTCGGCAAATGTACCCGAGGCACTACAGTATCGAGGTAAACCCATCAATATGCGAAAAGCATCATTATACTGCACGCGCATTACCGCGTGTAGGACTTTCGGAGAGTCTAAAGTTGGCAAGTGTTATTTGACCAAAGTTAAAGCGAGTTATATTTAATTTCTTAAAACGCACATAACTCTGAAAAGTTAGAGGTGCCCGGGATCGAGACCTCGACCTCCCGAATAGGAGGCGGACGTCCTAACCACTAGGCTACCACTAGTTGATTGAGGCATGCAGATAGCCATTATAACATAGACATCCTAAGAAAGGATTTTTGACAATTCAACCCCTAAATCCGTTTACCTACCTAGTCCACACAGCCGAAGTCTCGGGGCATAAGCTAGTATATATAATAAAAAGGTTTAGTCAAGGTAACTAAGAGTTAATATAGTGTCAACTAGTAATTCAACTATCTTAGGCTGCATCATCATTTTCCACCGTCTGATTGCCGTCTATATAAATTAAACAAAAAAATAAATTAGGTACAAGGTAATTAATGTAAGTAATAGATACATTGAAGCTTTTAACACAATGTATCAAGGATTTTTGTTCGGGCCATTGCCCGTCTCTAGACGATACTACTAGTACCTACTACCAGTGGCGTGCACAGGGTTTGAAGCCAGGGTAGGCATTAGTTAGGTAGGAACCTGTTTAATGGCATGTCATAATGAAAAATATGCATTGAGCTATTACAACTGGGGTAAGCAGTGCATTTATGCCTCTATGACCTGCACGCTACTGCCTACTACATTATATTATGTAGACTGAATCCATGTAAAATTATTTGTTTTAGCAATTATAGTCTTGCGCTTATCACAAACTTATAAAATATAAAGAGGTGTTAATACACCAAGCTTATTAGTGTTTCACAAAGGGAGACTATATTATATATAGTAGGTAGGTATCTACTTAAATTAATCTAAAAGATAAGAATGCTCATCATAACAGATATGAGTGGCAGATTAAAGTGTCGGAAGTAGGGTTTGAATTTCGGACTAATATTCAGCTCCGAAGTTGGGTTTCGATCCTCATCGTAGTAACTCCGGAGTTCAGGAGTTTCTAAATTTCATTGAAAAATCTAACAAAAATATTACATTGATTTTCGACCTTAACTTTTTATAAGAAAATTGTGGATCTTTTGTAAAGAAAACGTTGTAATAATTTTAGAACTAAACAGTCTATCATGTTGAAACAAAAACAGTTTATAGTGGTTGTGAATAATTTTTTGAATTTACAGAAAATCACACATTATACTGTTTTTAAAATGTAACTGCTGAAAAATTTCGTTCCGCTTTAATATTTTTCTTAAGTATAATCTGAAAATCGAAACTCCGGTTAAGTTCGCTACAACTCCGGTTGTGTTCGCTACAACTGCGGTTCTTTAAATGATTATGTAATAAAGTTTTCGCGAAACTTCCCAAAGGTGTGCGAAATCTGCCAATGCCCAGTGCATGTTTTGCCCAGCGTGGCAGACTATGGTTAAACCCTTCTCATTCTGAGACGAGACTCAGAAGTGGGTCAGGGATGGGCTTATCATAATGATGATTATGATGACGAAAAAAATAAAATTGATTGCATTGATAGGTATTCTATACTTACCAATACATGCTCGAGGGCCCTCACCAAATGGCATATAAACGTAATGCGGTCGCGCATTTACTTCTTCAGCGGTAAATCTTTCGGGTCTGAATTCACTGGGGTTCGGAAAGTATTGCCCATCAGTTTGTATCGCTTGTATAGGAATAAGGATTTTCACCCCAGGGTCCAGGGTGATGTCAAGTTGAGGAATTGTATATTTGCTAGCACAAACTCTTTGTAGATTTCCTAATGGAGGAAATATTCTTAAGGACTCTTTGAGTGCCATATCCAAGAGGCTCATTTCTGCTATAGCATCATAGCACAATTTATTGTCATACTTTAAGAGAACCTGATCGATTTCATCCTGTATTTCAATTTGAACTTCTGGATTGAAAGCAAGTTCATGTAAGGTATAACTCGTGGCCGATGAGGATGTTTCAAAACCGGCTGCAAAAAATACGAATACTTGTGCCACTAAACACTGAAGATCCATCTCCATTTCAGTTTCCTTGGGTGATCCATCTGGATTTCTGTGCTCAATTGAATCTCCAACTATCTTTCCATTTACTGCCAGTTCTAGAAGCAAGTCTACAAAATCGTTCCGTCCTGATGGCTTGTAATTCCGTTGCTCAAAAATTTTTATACTTATGTCAGCTAGTGCATTTTCTACTTTCTTTTCCATTAAACGAAGTGATTTTCTGAGCCCAGGAAATATGTCCCATAAGCCCGTTAAAAACATTTCTTTTAATGAACGGTCAAACATTCTCTTGCCTAATCGTCTGAATACAGAATTTTCATTATTTATTGCATCCATTTCAATGCCAAATCCGCAAGCGCCGATAAACTCAGTAGAAAAACGAGCCATTAGCTCGCGTATATCACATTCACCTCCCTTGGCCACTATTGCTTCACCTGATCGTTGAAGCTTTTCTGCACATATAATAATTAAGGGAAACATAGCTTTCAGCTTTGCTGTTGTGAACGCTGGGGTTATTCTTTGTCGTAGAAGTTTCCACGAGTCACCATCAGTATGAAAGAGGTTCTTCAACAGAAGTTCTTTCTTCTCATTCCTTGCCAAGCCGCGAGGGTAAAAATTTACGAAATCCAAGTTTAAGATATGTCTTGCTATCTCTGGATCCCTTATAATTAGTTCGGGCGTAGGTCCGCGAAAGTATCCCACTACTTTTTCATCGGGATATTTATTGTACAGGTCGGAAGCGATACAGCCCATACTCTTAAGTCCAAAGAAATTCACCAAGTGATTTCCAAACAATGGTATCGGTGTTTCATGTTTTACATTTCTTTTAGCCCAGTAATTTCGAGTTCGGTTAATATAATAATATATGGTTACAAATAGAATTAATATTAGTAGAATCATCTTTTCGCGATGGAATAAGAGCCACAACTGATTGTTACATAGGTACCTACGTAGGTAAAGGCTTGGAAGATAGCACGCTATTTACATCTCGATGGTCGCAAAGAACAAACAGTCAATTGCAATTCTATTTTGTTAAAATTTACTTTTAAGGAAACTTGAAAACTTTTAATTTATTTAATTTTAGGTAAAGAAAATTAAGTATATAATCTATATTGTCAATAAAGCCTAGTGATTTTTTTCAGTTAAGTTCGTGAATATGACTAACTTTTGAAACTTTTCACTACCGTTTCCAAATTTTAACTATTTATCTGTAGATCAAAGGAGTGCAACTTCTGTACGTAGTCCTTTTCTGTGACTCGATATTATTGCACGTACGATTGATTTCGATTAGGTAGCAAATAATATATGAAGTATGTAAAAGAAGTATACCTACGACATACTTGTCTCAAGAGGCGATTTACAAGTCAATTGACTTGTAAATCGCCTCTTCACACATTTTGTGGAGCACTATCTCTTCTACTCTTGTGCGTTTTATGTCTTCTGTCTCACTGATCAGCAAGCACGAATTTTGTTTATACCACGTAATAGGTACATTGCTCTATGAAAAAAATAAAAAAAATCGTTATAATATCTAATAGATCGACAGTGGTACGACTAATTTGTCAGGAATAAATTAATTTATATTTTTTTTCTGTTCAATCAGTACCCTTATTATAAATGTGAAAGTATGTTTGTTTGTTGGTTTGTTGGTCTGTCCTTCAATCACGTCGCAACAGAGCAACAGATCGACGTGACTTTTTGTATGGGTATAGTTAAAGACCTGGAGAGTGACATAGGCTACTTTTTATCCCGGAAAACCAAAGAGTTCCCGAGGGATTTTAAAAACCTAAATCCACGCGAACGAAGTCGCGGGCATCAGCTAGTTTTGACTGATCTTTCAACGCACAGCTCAAACTACTGGACGGATCGGGTTGAGGTATACAGTATTGAGGTATATCGAAATATGACTACGTATAATATAACTACGTACGTACACGAACGTTGTTTTGTCGGTCTGAGACCGACAAAACAACGTTCTACGAAACCGCTATCTCTTTCTAAACGGTCGATGTACAATATTTTCTGCCGCGTACTGTACTAGAGCCAAGTGTAGGTTCACCTTAACAATGAAAAACTGCTGATTAATGATGATGGCACATTAATTTTGTTACTTATTCTTTAATTCTTCTATTTTATCTTAAACAAATTCGAGCCTTATTTTGTTTAATTAAATTACCATGTGTACATATTTTTTATCTATGTAATTAATAGCTTTCTCTCAAATATAAAAAACTAGCTGACGCCCGTGATTTCGTCCGGGTGGATTTAGGTTTTTAACAATCCCGCGGGAATTCTTTGGTTTTCCGGGATAAAAGTAGCCTATGTCACTCTCCAGGTCTTCGACTATATACCCATGCAAAATCACGCCCATCCGTTGCTCCGTTGCGACGTGATTGAAGGACAAACCAACAAACCAAAAAACCAACAAACTAAACTAAAACTATTTCCTTTCAAACCCATAAATAAATCTTGTTAGGGCACCAAAAGTAGCGCTACTCGCATTGTAAACAAAATAAGTCACCGTCAGACGAGAATAGCCATCGGAATGCCGGATGCTGCTAGCTTAGCAATCACAGGTGACCAGAGATTCAGAATCAGTGCCCACTGCTCGGTGCGTGCAGAAGCACGAGGCTGGACGCGCATCGCTCGTGTCCAATATACTTACGATATAAAACACGTTACGAAAATTTATCATAACTAAAACGAATCGGAAAATAAAAAAAAAGCTACTTTGATGAAACGTGCTGATGCAATTTCGACTGGAAACGTCCAAAAACTGTAAAATCTAATAAGTATTTTTTACTTTTGTTATTGAAAGTTTCACACGACTTTTTACTTCAAAGTGTTTTTCTAAAGTACGAAGAAGTGAAGTGGCATAATTAAATACTATTGCAAGGAAAATGAAGGTTCTTACAGTTGAAGATAAGGTGGCTAGTGTTGGGAATGAGAATGAACCCAGAGTTGATGATAACGGAAGCGAAAAATTGACAAAGGAGGAATTGAATAGGTGGGTAAAAGTGTTGAAAAACCTTGTATTTAATTCGAAACAATAAAACGGTTGAAATAATGAAATTATTGATAGAAAGTGAAATTAGAATTCAAATAAATAATGCGCTATTTGCATACTCGTAATACAACGCTAATATATAATATAGAAATTGCTATTACAAATGAAGCAAGATATCGGTTTAAATTCGAATATAAATGTGCTTATTAAAAAATTTAAAGTGATTACAGATACTACTTAAATAACTTTTAAAATTGCATTTTGTAAATCTGACCAAATATTTTGAACTTTATTTGATAGGAAACCACCGAGAAACATCAATATAGTGTGTTAGCTACCTTAATTTAGAATTAGAATATTCATAATTTTTTGAAACTTAACTTTTGAATATCATACAGTCATAACTTACGGCTTTATACGAGTCAAAAGTACTTACTTACTTGTTTTTTAATATAAGTACATAGTTATTAATAAAATAATTTTTAATAAAAAAGGTAATTGAATTTATTGATATAGGTACTTGGAATTGATGAGGTTTCTTAAATCGTAAAAGTTAATTATTCGCGATTCCACAATTCAGAATTCCACATCCTAAACTAAAGGTATGACTACGCAAGTTCGCGCTAGGTCAGACGCGTTGGCTGACCGCCAGAATGACACAACCGACTGGTATGCTGTTTACGTGCCGGATTGTTGACGTTTTTTCAGGACACAATGTCCCGCATTCCGAGCCCCAGTACCGTAAAAAACGAATTCTAGAATGAGTATTGTCACATTTCAATTTAGAGAATCATTCTAGAATTCGTTTCAGCCAGTAGGCCAAGATGTTGGTTTGGAGAAAATCGATTCATTAATTACCTAATTTGTGTTGCCTATTGGATGGATTCCGGAGTCTAGATCCATTGGAAAAGTATTCTAGTTTCTAGTACTAGATGATGCCCGCGACTTCGACCGCGTGGATTTAGGTTTTTTAAAAATCCCGTGAGAACTCTTTGATTATCCGGGATAAAAGCCTATGTCCTTCCCCGGGACGCAAGTACCAAATTTCATCAAAATCGGTTAAACCGTTGGAAAAGCTAACAGACAGACAGACACACTTTCATATTTATAATTTTAGTAGGTAGGTATGGATGATCGTTCTGAATTCAAAAACAGACAGACAACAAAGTGATCCTATAAGGGTTGCTCTTTTCCTTTTGAGGTACGGAACCCTAAAAATCAAGCCAAAGTTGAGAAAAACATATCAGTAATAATTGAAAAAAATATTGTTTTATTCGTAGATTTTGTTTATAATATTTTATTGATGTCTGAAAAGCCCTTTATATTACGAGCTTTATTGAAGCTCAACGTTGTGGTATTAAAATATTATGACTGATCAATGGACGCATGTTTATAAACAAACCGTAGTTTTTACGTAGGAAGCATGTGTTAGGTACTCATCTTCGTTATCAATAGGTACATCTTTTAATCTAATTTATATTTTTCTATCATTACAATTAATATCTTCTTATCTTAGCAAATATTTATTTAATAATGTTACTAGCGTTAATTCTGATGTCTTTCTATAAAGTATCTGCATTTTTTTCTTTATGAATATTGCTAAAAAAGGAAGCAAAACGAATTTTAAAACATGAACTTAAAACTTTAGTGATACCTACTCTCTAAAAAACCCCTATTTTGTATTGCAAGAGTTTTGTCAATTTTCAATTAAAATAAGTTAGTCTGTTCTTTTCATATTAAGTATATTGGTAGAAAAAGATGCGAATATTGTTAAATTTTGCTGTCATCAGAATAACCATTGTTTGCATAAGTATAATTTACGTTATGTTTCTATATTTTGTCCTCAGAGGTTGCCCTCTCGGAGTATCTCGGGCTATCGACTTGGTGTATGTTTGCGGTGCCCATGCTCTGCCAGGGGCAGTTAAGGCTCTACATCCAGGTTTAGTCGTGAATGCAGCTCCCGAACTGCCACCACCTCCTGAAGACTATGCCCCAAGATATTACGTGCCACTGCTTGATACACCTAATTCAGATATGCATCCGTATATGGAACGAGTTGCAGACCTAATAAATGAGGTATAAGATTCAATCAATTAATTTCATTTATTCATACATCATCATCATCATCATCATCATCATCATCATCTTCATCATTATCATCTTCATCATTATCATCATCATCATCTTCATCATCATCATCATCATCATCATCATCATCATCATCATCATCATCATCATCATCATCATCATCATCATCATCATCATCATCATCATCATCATCATCATCAACAACATCATCAGCATCAGCATCATCATCATCATCATCATCAGCATCATCATCATCATCATCATTTAACCTTAGATACATAACGTACAGATACAGTAGTTTTTTTTAACTATCGATATTTTGCCATTTTAGGACAATCTGTAAAGACTTTAGATAAAAGTTGTTGTTTCTGATAAAAAGAGGATAAAAAGGTATTTGCGCTAATCATGATGGCATAGTAAACAAGTGTCAACCTTGTCAACTAGATAAAGTAACTACGCATGTGGAATATAAATATAGAGTGCATTTGGTTTCAATAAAGAAAAACAAAAATATAGGTACTTTGTAATTATATTTTGCAATTGTGATTTGACAATGGTAATTTTTCAACAGGTCGTCTCTAGAAATGAAGTCGTTCTTGTACATTGCGTTGCTGGGGTCTCAAGATCAGTTACGCTCTGCTTGGCCTATCTAGTTAAGTGGCACAAGATGACCCTCCGAGATGCCTATCACCATTTGAAACAAAGAAGGTAAAGCTAATATTATTAAAAAGTTTTATTACTTTAACCTTTAGTACAATACCTTCCGTACCTCAAAAGGAAAAAAAGAACCCTTAGGTTCACTTCGTTGTGTCTGTCTGTCGTGTCTGTCAAGAAAACCTATAGGTTACTTCCCGTTGACCTAGAAATATGAAATTTGGCAAGTAGGTAGTTCTTCATCATCATCATCATCATCATCATCATCATAATCAACCGATAGACGTCCACTGCTGGACATAGGTCTCTTGTGTGGACTTCCACACGCCACCTGAATCCAGCGGCTCCCTGCGACTAGTGGGGGGTCTTCCAACACTGCGTCTTCCGGTGCGAAGTCGCCATTCTAGCACCTTGGGACTAGTAGTAGTAGTTGAGGTAGTTCCTATAGCACATTATTATCAATCATAGAACACGTAAACTGAATCTTTTTCTAAAAGTTAATCTTTTTCAGGCCACAAATCCGACCAAATACTGGTTTCTTCAAGCAACTCATAAAATTTGAGGAGAGGCTATTTGGTGAGGCATCCGTCAAGATGGTTTATTGCGAAGCCATTGATAAAGAGATCCCTGACGTCTATGAACCTGATTATAGTGGAATGATGTGGTTTAGACAGCGATATGGACCTATTGAAAAAAGCTAAAATGCAAATGGACGAAAAACTAGATATATACGTCATATTAGATAAATAATTTCGTATTTAAGCAGGGCTGAATAAATAATCTTAAAATAGAATAAGATGGTTTTACATGAAAGCATGAGTAATTAATACCAGTGATTATAAAATAAAAAATATTTATATGTAATTTATCGATCCGAAAATTATAATAATATTAAAGCGTAATAAACCATCTAATTTCTGATTAAAATAATGACTTACATTATCATGATATTACAATAATTAATAAGTATCAAAAATTATTATATAGATGCAACGTCTTGAATTATCAGCCAGCAGTATTAGACAAATAATAACTTTGACACGTAGACACTAATAAAATATGTCACTTAATTCAAGAAAATAACCAATTTTGCTAATATATAACTACAACAGAAATCAAGCAATGTTTTTAATATTATAATTACAAATTGTTTTGGCGAATTAGTTACAGATGGCAATATATAAAAGTTTACAAAGATTTAAGGACTTAAACATTTAAGGCAGTTTTAAGCAGATATAAAAATAAGTGTAATAGATAAGAATTATGTTTTAAAATAAGACTGATGTATGAAAGTGTAACGATTGATAACAAAATTAAAGGCCCTTGTGCTATGAAATCCTCCTAATAATGACACTAAACGTCATAATACTAGTCGTATCAAGAGAATTATACTTGCAATGTGAAAAGCTCTAAAACTAAAATATAAGTAACTTAAAAAACTAGTTTAGAATTTTATTTTTTCAGGCTTTGTATCTGTAGTTTATTGTTGTTTTATTTGAAAACAATTTTACTAGGGACGATAGTAAGATATTATGTTAAGTTGGTTATGTATGTAAATTATATGATTATTCGTATATCGATATCTTACATTGTGATAACTTATTGTAATGTTATTTTATTTTATTAATGTTAATGGGACCAAAATAAATAAGTTTTTGATTATCTGTATGTGTTTATCTTTAAAATTCTACTATGCACATTTAAGGTAATAAGGTTAGGTAACTTTTCTGCTGACAAGCAAACTGAGGTCTCTACATTTATTCCAAAAAAATAATAATTATAGATCTGATATATTTTGCCAAACATCAAGTCCTCGAAGTTATGATATGCCAAAAATTTGAAACAACAAGACACATACAGTGAGACAGAAGTCTAAACGAATTTTATAATATAATCATTCTTGTGAAGGAGCATTAGTGGGAGGCAGAAGCGACCAAAAGGTATACAGGCTAGATGTTCTTTTCACGAAAAACGCAGCGGCAGTGGTAGGTATGCCAGATATCCATGTTAGTAAAGGTTTCTCTAATAATAATAATTAAATATCAACTTCTGGCAATAATTTATTGAAGAAATTAGTTTGGAGATACCGTTGAATAGCAAAAGTAGATAAACTATTTCTTGATTATATTAATAACCAAGGAATATTTTACCTTGAACTAAAAAAATCTTGCAGATGTTAAGTAATCGCATGAGGCTCGAGTAATGGTTATTTTCATTGAAGATGTTGTTGGCCTCGTGGCATTGAACGGTTAGACCGACATACATCCGAAAATAATATCGTCGACTGAACCATCAATTTTGATAGACATTAAAACAATGAGCAGTCGCTTCCTGGTCTTAATGTAACCACTTTTAAAATAGCTGTAGAACTGATAAGAATTACGATGTGCTTTAATTTTTTGGTATGTTACCAAATAATAAATCCTATCGTACCTACCAAAAAATAAAAGTTGGAAATTATTTTTAGTAGAATGCGATTCAAAACTCAGATTCATTTTTATTATCAGCTTCGACTAGGCTAGACATACGAGCTCCTTAGTTCTACATTGTTGCTTCACTGAGTGATATTAAAATTATTTTAAGTAGAAAACCTTCAAGCGGTAAGCTTTTGAGGGAAGGAATTTTTATAAAATACATTTTTTACAATCGTTAGTCATTGTTACCACCTGATTGAGCTCACAGTAGAACAATATTACTATTGGTATTTTGCCAAAACTGATTGCGATGTATTGAAAATTATTTTTTACGAGTTCCCAGCCAAAATATTGTTTAGAGAGGCGGGTCATTGACACGACTTCTTCTCTTAGTACCTACAACACAAGGGCTTGAATACCTTGAGCTAAGTTTTGGCAAACATAATGTCTCTTTGCTAATTACCTTGAGATATGAGGTAGCCAGATTTGGCAGGCGTGTTCATTTTCAAGTTCAATGTTTTGGGTAATTAACTTTACCACCTACGTGCGTAGGTACGGAATTAGACTAGGTAATTTTAGAGCTTCCTGTCAACTGATGGGTAAATTTGCCATTATTTAGACTTTGGGTGGAAGACTCTGAAGGTGATTAGGGGAACCCTGAAATCGAATGGAATGTAGACGGGAACTAAAAGCTTAGACGCAAGCAATGCGAAGGTCTATATAACGCCGCAAAAAATATAATGATGTCCGCAACTTCTTCCGCGTGAGTTTAAAAATTGTATAGAAATTCTGTGATTTTCAAGGATAAAAAGTAGTCTATATATCCGTCTCCAGGATATTTCTATGAAAGGCTATTTCTGTGAAAATATAACTGAAAGACAGACAACTCTTTCGCATTTATAAATTAGTATGGTACGGACAATGGATATTCAGTCTTACCTAAAATGGTTCCGTCCACGTTGGCAACCACTTGGTTACCAATATTTCGTAACCAGCTACGAAATAAGATTCATACTTCGAGTTCGTCTTTTCGTAACAAGAATATTTTATGCGGGTTCGTAGCGGAATAGTCGTTTCGTAGTAACTAGCTTCAAAAGACATTTCCGTTACGAACTCGGGTAAAATATTCGTGATTACTAACCAGTTACAAAAGACGAAGTATAAATCTTATTTCGTAGTTGTTACTAAATTGGTTACCAACCGATAAAATAATATTCTCGATTGATTGATAGATATACTAGAGCCCTTCGTAGAGTGTAAATAAAGTAGGAGACACGTGAGGACTAAACTTCGCCACTGCCAATTAGCAGTAAACGGGTAGTAAATAACTTTGAAGGATCAATCAAAGCCAAAATTACATTGCTCGTAAATAAATTTGTACTCTTCTCCAAGGTCAAGGAGTGGGTACTTCAGATTTCAGAATCACTCTTGACTTTATACAAAGCTTAGTTATTTACATACCGAATCAAATGAAGCTAGTTCTGGTTTGGATCTGCTAAGTGTAAGTCTTGACTTGCTATTCGTCAGTGACAGTCAGTGGTAAGTATAGTATGCGACAGGTCAAGATAGCAGTAGCCCCGTACCATAGCCCCGTAAAGGCTAAAAAAGGCTAATGCCATTGAAAATATTTGAGAAACTGGCGAGAAAAAGGTTTGATTACACTTCTGATCAAAATACTATTTTCATTCTGAATACAAATCTAAACTCATTTCAAAGCAATACAAGAATACAAATTTGAACTCATTTCAAGAAAACCGGCCTAAAACTTTACAAAAATTGAGTCCAAAGCAAAGTTCCAATAGCTTTTATTCAGTTTTGTCTACAACTGAAAAATTAAATTTCGTGTAATTTCAGTGTTTTATTCGCGAGTTTTTATCATTTGCACTTTAAACTCTGAAATAATTAGCACAGATAGGCATCTCAACATAATCTGGAATAAAATTTGGCAAACACATTTATCACCTTGGCAAAGGTACTAAAATTATTATATTTGGATTATGCCCAAACCTTCGACCTTGTCAAATGAAGGAACACCTTCACATATTATCTACCCAGTGCGAATTTTGCCTCGCGATTAACGTAGGACCCTAATGGTTTATAAATAGTTATTATTGGAATGTTGATTGGCCACTTGACTGTAATCACAAGGTGGAATGCGCTTGCTAAAAAGCTGATAGTTTCTTTTTTAATTTATTGGCTTCAATCAGACATGCTGGCTTAGTAATGATGCTCCTTTAGATGGAGCACGTTTGCCTAGAAGATGCATAATATTGACTCTTGATTTGCATCTATACCTTGCATCTATAAGGAGGGGAAAACTGACACCGCGCGTCGGAATGCATTTTATATTCTAGCAGTTCAAATTATAATCGGGAAATCAAATCGTTTTGTAGGATGTCCTTGGCAATTCGATCATGTAATTGTAGGGATTGCAAACTTAGTCTACCCGGTTGGAATAAAAAATTGAATAATATAACCAGGTAGAGTGTGCGTGTGTAGTCACACAATAATTATAATTACCTACTTGTAGAGAACAATTGGAAAATCTTTGTGGTATGACTATGAGTGAGTGGCACATGAGTAGATATCACTAAGTGGTGCGTGTTGCTAACTTTTTAATTTTTTTAACAAACTTCAAAAAAGAGGAGGTTCTCAATTCGTCGGAATCTTTGTTTATTTATGCTTAATATGTAGGTAGGTAGGTATCTAGTAGAATGGGCGGGCGTCAAATATTGCATAACCTACCTACAGTTTTAGCTCTAGCAGAGCATAACAAAATATGTTTGTTGTTAATATTAATTATTATGAAAAATGTTGCCTAATCATTTTATTTTTTAGGCTGAAGTCGTAAAAAATAATTTAAAGCACTTCGTTTATAAACGTAGCACTAGGAACTAAAATACACTTGTGGCCTAATAAAAATGAAAGAAATATTTATTCCCTAGTCATTCTCAGTTCGGCCTTGTGAGTCAATCGCTTTATTAACCCGGTCTTGGGTTGTACTTGATTATGAAGAAAGTGTGTAAACGAAAATTTGTGGTGACCTCCATATTGCATACATTCCACACTATTTGTAGCACAAGTTTTGACGATGCGATTTTAAAAATTTCAGGCTGATTTTCTAATGGTTGAATTTCCAAAGTTGCTGACGCACGTTAATTTCGACTATTGTCGGACGCTTAGTTAGTGGGGAATATTAGTCATGTTTTTCAAGAGAAGTTTTCCTAGCCGCTTTCCTTTGTATGTAATCAAACTAAATGAAATTGTGTTTTCTAGACACAAATATTTGTTTCTGTTTCTGTGGTTCACTATAAGATTTCCATAAAAACGTGTAGGTACTTAGTTTCAAAGTTACACGCTCAAGGATTGTAATTACTATGTAAATATTTGAGTAAGTAGTGGAAAACTAAGTAAGTACAGATCTATTGAGTTTAATCCATACTAATATTATAAATGCGAAAGGGTGTCTGTCTGTCTGTTTTTCAGCTTTTCACGGCCCAACGGTTTAACCAATTTGGATGAAATTTGGTACAGAGGTAGATCCTGAGAGGTAGAGGTAGAGGTAGGTAGAGGTTGGTAGAGGTAGACATCCCGGGGAAGGACATAGGCTACTTTTTATCCCGGAAAATCAAAGAGTTACCACAGGATTAAAAAAAAACTTAAATCCACGTGGATAAAGTCACGGGCATCAGCTAGTTTGTTAATAAGCGAGAAGTCGGCCTTCTGTTTGGTGGGTCGGTTCGATCTAAGATCGCACTGAATGGTTATAATATAGATTAACAGACTTCACACGCTTTTGAGAATATTATGGAGAACTCTCAGACATGGTCAGTGATAATTTAAAATGCACATAGCTTTGAAAAGTTAGAGGTGCGTGCCCGGGATCGAACCCCCGACCTCCGGAGGATTAGGAGGCGGACGTCCTAACCACTAGGTTATCACAGCTTATAGCAATTTGTGTAATAATTTATTTTTTTACATCTAAGAATTATGGTAATGAAGTACAGTACGCGACCGAAAGTAATGTACATCGGCCTTTAGAATGACTTTGTAGAGCGTTGTCTCTGTCACTCATACCTATATGACGTTTTGTCGGTCTCAACGACAGAGAGAGTGCTCTACAAATCTGCTATCTCCTTCTAAAGGTTTATGTGCATTACTTTCGGCCGCGTACTGTAAAGGTTTATTTTGAACAATTTGGAATTCGAAATGTGATACGTATGTTGTCTGTCAACTTTCATGCCAAAACAACTATCATGTGATGTTGATGTAAGAGTGAACTAATGATGTGACTTCGAAAGCCAAAAGAAAAATAAGTGAGTGAGAGTGTGCCAAGTTTGGGAAGGCAAATCGTAAGGGCTTTATCATCATCATCATCATCAATCGATAGACGTCAACTGCTGGACATAGGTCTCTTGAAGGGACTTCCACACGCCACGGTCTTGCGCTGCCTCAATCCAGCGGCTCCCTGCGACTCGTCTGATGTCGTCCGTCCACCTAGTGGGGAGTCTTCCAACACTGCGTCTTCCAGTGTGAAGGGCTTTATAGAATCGAGGTATTCTAGAGAAAGCTGTTCATAGCTCCGACTGTTCTTATCAAATTAACCAATAGTGGGTCATATTGACTTAACCTAACAAACATTCTACTGTTTCCAAACTAAGCTGTTAAAATTAGCATATTTTCAAATTATAATTAGAGTGATTGCTTAGAAAAATTGATGCTTCGTCGTCGATGCTTACTACTGAACACGGGTCTCCTCTCAGAATAAGAAGAGTTTAAGCCATAGCCCATAGTTGACCACGGTGTCTAAGTGCAGATTGGCAGACTTCAGATACCTTCAAGAACGTTGTAGAGAACTTTGAAGCACGCACGTTTCTACACGATGTTTTCCTTCACCATTAAAGCTTCAATCGCTTAATTTCAGTGGCTTGAAATGCGCATAGCTCTGAAAAGTTAGAATTGCGTGCCTGGGATCTAACTTTGGACTCCCTGAATGGAGGCTGAAGCCTCAAACACTAAGCTTACACAACATTACTAGGCTTCCATTTATTTTTGTAATTTATTTTGCAAAGAATATTCTATTCTTCGATTTGTGGTATATTCTATACTACAAGTCTAGGCCACTGACTTATGCTTTTGTTAATTTCCATGGGCTTAGACCTTGTGCATGGTATCTAAAAGAAAACATTATATTTACTTTAGGTCCGACATTAGTACCTAGGATTTTTTTTTTTTTTTTTATTCATTATAGGCAAACGCTTGACCGCAATCACACCTGATGGAAAGTGATGATGCGGCCTAAGATGGGACGCGTTTACCTAGAAGATGCCTATTCACTCATGTTTTAAAACACATTTTAGGTACATACGAATGCCTGCACATATCTCGTAGACTAGAGGAGCTTCTGCATTCCTCTCAAGATCATTCATAATAGATATTTAACTGTCCACCGAGTGGCCGGCATACCTCGCTGGATTCCAGGCTATTTTTAATGAAGCACTTAGGTCGGCCCGTTCCGGCTGTCGTACAGAATATTTTCATATCAGACACTACCATTAATATGTGACATGGTTGTGCTAGAAAAATAATGTTTACTTTTAATTTATAGGATAATCAGTTTAATGAGAAAAGGCTAGCAAAATGTAAGTTAGTAGGTATTTCGAAAATCTTAAAAACATTTTTGGTTGCCGTTTCTGATATAAATCGCTAAGGTGTGAAACCTGCGGTTATTATAGGTATAACCTGAGTAACATCTAGGTAAGCATGCTCTATCCTAGACCCATTGAATTATTAAGCACTAGTACCTACCCAAGTAAGTTCTTCCTATTTCAATGCCTAGACAATTAAGTTGGTAGGTACCTATCATGCGGCCAGTAAAGATTTTTTCAAACAAAATGGCAAAATCAAACACTTCAATACTCCGTAAATTGTAATAAACCTAAGCGAACTGTCCCAGATCAAAGGGTGTGATGCTTTATTTACGAGGTAAAGTTGATACTTTCCACCAGTCGTAACATTGCGCGGAAAACTCCCGTAATATAACTGGGCACTAAAAACAACAAAAACAATGGAAAGTTTAGAATAACCTGCGATACATTGTGAAAATAGGAAATCTAGTAAGTAATTTTTGCAACTCCAAGCGATAGCACATCTCTCTTAGTCTAAGTTTAAGCGATTTTAAATTTAGAAAAACGCTAAAAGAATCGGTACCAATGCCAGTTTTTTCTGTTTTGCAAATAAGACCTCAGTCCTTTCTCATTGGTCATAATATCCTTCTACAACGTGGTTGTCTAAATAGAGATAGCTTCTAGGCGATAAGGCAACTAAACTAGCGCTAGTAGGTACTGAACAGATAATGTTGTTGTTTTCTTCCTTGTTGTTCCTTGATGACCTATAATAAAGTTATTTCATTTTCTACTCATGACTAGCAAACTCCCGCGAATTCACTTGGGTGGCTAATTTTTTTTTCTAAATAAGGTTTTACGGTGTAGAGAAAAAATACTTGCAAAATTCCAAGTTTCTAAACCTAGTGACTTAAATTGTACAGTGGATAGGTATGTCAACCAGTTTATCCGTTTGCATATTCTTTCATAGAGTTCTAAAAAGCATCCGTTTAAATATTTTTACGAAATATGGTACCTACAAAGATAATTTGCATCCTGGGGTCGGGCTATTATGGATGATAGGCTACGTTTCGTCCTGGAAAATTAAAAGTTCCCACGGTATTTTTCAAAAACCTAAATCCACGCGGGCGAAGCCGCGGGTATTACCTAGTGTATAATAAGACGATTAAGATTTTATTTAGTGTCCAGTTACCTGGTTGGAGGTATCACTGGTGCTTTCTATCAGCCCTGAGCCCCTTGAGGTGTTGGTATGTTGGCGGGTAGCCAAAATGACACGAGTCCCAGGAATGCGCGAGTTATATCGACATCACACTGAAATGTTAATGACAACGTTGAAATGGGAACATTTTTTGGAAGACCTCTCTATTGGAATGCAGATGCTAATGGACAAAGGTGATAGCACATTACCGCACACGCGTAAACATAGACTAGCTGATGCGCCCGACTTCGTCCGCGTGGAATTAGGTTTTTAAAAATCCCGCGGGAACTCTTTGATTTTTCGGGATAAAAAGTAGTCTATGTCACTCTCCAGGTCTTTATCTGCAAAACATATGCAAAAAATCACGTCAATCCGTTGCACCGTTGCGACGTGATTGAAGGACAAACCACCAAACCATCAAACCAACAAACCAACAAACAAACACACTTGCACTTATGATAAGGGTATCTGCTGATTACATACCTCCGTACGCTTAACGGCCAGCATTTAAGTGATGATGCAATCTAAAGAGTTTCCGAGAGCATCAAGCAGCTTGACGTCTAGCATGTAGCTGCTTGATGCGAGCTTGATGCGCCCATCAAGCGGTTTGATCAAGCAAGCGGCACTTTTCACATATTTCGAACACTGTCGGAATTTTATGTGTTGTACAGAAGCAGTCTTTACTTTGCGGAAATCCATGATATCCAATGAACCAAAAGCTTAATTTGCTATAATCCGCTGAACCCAATCAAATCTGTATGGCTACATGCAGCATGCGACATGCATAGCCTGCCCTCCCACTGCTAAACATGCAGGAAAAACCAGCCACCACGCAAGCAATACGCACCACCACCACGCACCACCACACAAATCCCTAAACACACTCGACGCACGTTTCGATCGATCCTCGGGAGATGTAGACCTTATAATACTTTGCAATTGCAGATTGTAAGGTGTACATCTCCTTTGCAATTGCGGACTGTAAGGTCTACATCTCCTTTGCAGTTGCGGATTGTAAGGTCTACATTTCCTGAGGATGCTCCGGTGTAGGGGCGATGCGTAAGTCTGACTCGTACTTAGCCGGTTTTTTTACTTGCTTCTATCCAGGTCGATGACCGGAGGTATGTTGGCGTCGAAATTAGTAATAACTGGGATTCGTAGTGGCCAGTTGATTATTTTTATTGGTTAGAAACTGCGTAGCATTTGCTGCGTAGTCATCAAATTATTGTTTTCGCACATACTTCATCCTACGCAATCTAACCCCCATTCCTTGAATTATTTTCAACCTCTGATAAAATTTATTATTTAGATTTAAGTATTCATATTGAAATAGAAAGAAGTGGTGATGACATAGTGGTTAACGACATTTCGGCTTTGTAGAGCATTGTCTCTGTCACTCATACCTATATGACGTTTTATCGGTCTCAACTATCGAGAAAGTGCTCTACAAATTTGCTATCTCCCTCTAAAGGTCGATGTACATTACTTTCGGCCGCGTATTGCAAGTAATAAGTAAAAAATAGACAGACAGACTAAAATTTTACAAAATACTGTTTTAGGCTCTAGGTCTAGGACAGCCAATAATGCTTCCTCCGATCAATATGATCAAAATACACATATTTAATGCACAGAAATCGTCCAGATACAGTTTTATGATAATCCATACTAATATTATAAATGCGAAAGTGTGTCTGTCTGTCTGTCTGTCTGCTTTCACTTCACAGCTTTTCACGGCCCAACCGTTCAACCGATTTTGATGAAATTTGGTAGAGAGTTAGCTAATATCCCGGGGAAAGACATAGGCTACTTTTATCCCGGAAAATTAAAGAGTTCCCATGGGATTTAAAAAAACCTAAATCCACGCGGACCAAGTCGCGGGCATCATCTAGTGAAAAATAAAAGATAGTTCAAAATTCTAGTTCAAAATTAGATTATAATATTGTGTTATACTTTTTGAAACGTTTACTTGAAACGCCACGAAGAAGTACCAAATATCTAAACATAACAAACAGTTCGAAGCAGTAAATTCCAGCGTGGTGGAAACGGTGACCCAATTTGACGGACAGTCATACGTTTTGATGCACACTGGTTCTCATCACGCTGACCTACATTTAATTCGCAAAAGAAATATTTCAAGGGTACTTCATGAAACAGACACGTCTTATGGCACAGTATAGAGACACTACAGTGTCTCTATACTTTGCCATAAGACGTGTCTGTTTCTACGACGCCTTTGATCTCTGGTAAATTATGATCACGATTCACGACTACCCTTCAACATTTTATGGCCCTAAATAGTTCGGATCACTCCTTTATCCTTATCGCACTTATAAGTCCCGCAAATTGCTAATGTGCGTGGAAGATGTCGCAGATATCATCTACTAAACAGTAGATGATACCTGCGACTTCGTCCGTGTAAGTTTTTAAAAATCCCGTGAGAACTTTCCGAGGTTAAAAAAAATAGCCTATGTCCCTCTCAGGGATGCAAGATGCATCTCCCTTCAGCGTCTTAAGTCATGAACTGGTTGGTGGAACGCGTCCCAAACTGCACTTACTTCTTAGCTTTCTCAATCTCTCAACTTTCAAACCTCTCTTAGAACTTCAAAACGTTTTTCTACTCTTTTACATCGGCCTTTAGAATGGCATTTCGGCTTTGTAGAGCATAATTGTTTCTGTCACTCATATTTATATGACGTTTTGTCGGTCTCAACGACAAAGACAATGCTCTACAAATCCGCTATCTCCTTCTAGAGGACGATGTATATTACTTTCTGCCGCGTACCGTACATTTGAATCATGAGGCTAGGCTGCCTATTCTAAGTAGGCTGCATTATTCGACTGTTACTGTCAAATGCAAGTCTACCATAATAACAAATAAAACCGGTCAAGTGCGAGTCGGACTCGCACACGAAGGGTTCCGTACAAGATATACCTAACTCTTTTACATAGAACATTAGATTTAGTAAATTAATTTTTCCGTGAACACATTTTAATTTGTTTTAGTGATGTAACCACAAATTCACGGTTTTCAGATTTTTTCCTTTACTAATTGTGCTATAAAACCTATCTACGTACCATGATTCTAGGTCAACAAGAAGTAACCTATAGGTTTCCTTGACAGACACGATAAACAGACGGAAAGTCAATATAATGATCCTATAAGGGTTCCTTTTTCCTTTTGAGGTACGAAACCCTAAAAATATAAAACATGCTGTCTGCTAGTAAAAAAAGCTCGCTTGTTGATGAGTGAAAACTTGGAATGCGTCGTCTATAAACTTTTAATGTTCTGTTTTTTTAGTGTTATGTAAGCGTCTTATGAAATATGTAGTGCAAGAATTCCAACATAACAACCGACGACGGTAACATTTTACATGTGTGTATAAGTAACTCTGAGGAATTGGGTTAAAGAAAATGGGGTAAATAATATGGATATTTGTAATTAAAATGATAAGATTAAATTATTGTTTCTTTATTTGATGGCAAATTAGATCTTAATTAACTGTGGGACGTGTGGCCTAGTTGTGAGAACGTACCTTAGATCAATTGATTGCGATTATTATAAGCAACGTCGACTCAAGATGGTAACTGGATGGGTGACCGATTTTGTCCAATTTTGGCCTTTTTGTTCCTTCCGTTCCTCGGAGAACACATTAAGCTGTTGGTCTCAGTTCTTAGCACTCACATTTGATTTAACAACTAGTTCTCTTAGTCGAGTTGTATTTGGAAGGATCTTTGAACCCACCGCAATACTATCCGAAGAAAACTCCTACCATTATGTAATTAATGGAAAGGCTTCACAACCCTCAGTAATGACTAATGAGGCATACGACGTGAAGAGAGAGAGAGAGAAAGAAAGAGTGAGATCTTAAATGCGATCTCAACTGTACGGAAGGGTATGGTGGTTTTTAATAAACCCATACCCATAATCGGCTTCTACGCTAGAAACTGCTTGGTGGTATGTTTTTGTCAGCCATCATCGTTGTCTCCACAGATAGGTATATATTAGTCTATTTTATTAGTATATTGGTATTATACATATTATTTTAATACATGTATTAGTGGTTTATGTATTAGTATGTATCAGTTATTTGAATGTATGTTTATTAGTATATTACACACCACCTGCAGTCTAATTTTCCTTATACTTTCCAATCTTTAAGGTTGCCTGGTAGAGATCGCTAATTAGCGATAAGGCCGCCTTTTGTATCTTCCTTCTGTCTGTGTTTTTTATTCTTTAATGTAATCCTTCTTGTGGTTGTGCAAATAAAGTGTATTTATTATTATTATTATTATTATAGGTGTAGTCTCTCCATCGGCCTTTAGAACGACATTTCTTCTTTGTAGAGCGTTGTCTCTGTCACTCATACCCATATGACGTTTTGTCGACCTCAACGACCGAGACGGTGCTCTACAAGTCTGCTATCTCCTTCTAAAGATCGATGTTCATCACTTTTGGCCGCGTACTGAAGGTAAATAACCATACGCACCATACGACGGATTGAAGCTAAATCCATTGAAGAGATTTTGTTTACTCTAAAACCACTTGAGATTCTATGCATCTCACTGTATGCATTTTAATTGTTAATAAGCAACGCCATATTAAAAACTGCATTATCGTAAATAACATGCACAATTAGCGTTTTATCTGCGTACCAGGAGCGCATAAAGTCGTTACGATTCTTAAGAGGAGTGTATTCGTAGCGCGCTCTAAATAAACGTAATTTAGTTCTCATTTGAATATCCATACTAATATTATAAATGCGAAAGTGTGTCTGTCTGTCTGTCTGTCTGCTAGCTTTTCACGGCCTAACGGTTCAACCGATTTTGACGAAATTTGGTACAGAGATAGCTTGCATCCCGGGGAAGAACATAGGCAAGAGTTCCCACAGGATTTTTTAAAAACCTAAATCCACGCGTACGAAGTCGCGGGCATCAGGTATAGTAGGTACTTTATATATATATATTTTTTAATTTAGATTCAAGTTAGCCCTTGACTGCAATCTCACCTGATGGTAAGTGAAGATGCAGTCTAAGATGATAGCGGGCTAACCTGGAAGGGGTATGGCAGTTTTTATTAAACCCATACCCCTTTGGTTTCTACACTGCATCGTACCGGAACGCTAAATCGCTTGGCGGCACGGCTTTGCCGGTAGGGTTGCAACTAGCCACGGCCGAAGCCTCCCACCAGACATATATTAGTATTTTATAGTGTTTTACCTAAACATCAAGGTTTCTAAATAATTTTAAATACATGTTAAAATTGCGGACTGGCAGGATTCGAACCCGCGTCTCCTGGGATCGCGCCCGACTCTCTGACCACTAAGCTACGGTTCGCTTGCTGCCAGTGACAAAATTTGTGATATGTATGTTCACTCAGTAGTCATATGAATATTAGTAACAAAACTCTATAACGATTGGTAAACACGTTCTTGAAATTAATATCTGCGTCTGTGATTTTACACATCTGTGTAAAAATGTGTAGTTTTAAAGTTACACGGGTTGAAAGATTTACCTGCATACAAATCTCTGAAACCATGTAACTTTGAAACCACACATTTTAAAGTTTAGTGAACTATCGACACATATTATATTTGTTTCTAGAATGATAACCCATTGCTGGCCCACTACTGAGAACAGGCATCCTCTCAGAATAAGAAGAGTTTGGGCTATAGTCTGCCACGTTTTTAGAATGTATCTATAAAATTTCATTGAGTTTTATTGCAATAAACCTTTATTGATATTCAAATGATTAGATTACAGTACACGGCAGAAAGTAATGTACATCGGCCTTTAAAATGTCGTTTTGGCGTTGTAGAGCGTTGTCTCTGTCACTCATACCTATATGACGTTTTGTCGGTCTCAACGACAGATACAATTCTCAACAAATCCGCTATCTCCATCTAAAGGTCGATGTACAGTACTTTCTGCCGCGTACATGGGGTTATTCAAGGGGTGGAGTGTGGACCAACTAATTCCTGAAAGGTTGGTATTTATTATAAGATATTTATGCAGTTTATTAGATTCTGGTACCGTAGACCTATTCCACTTCTTGATACGCCTTACTCACAACCTTGAATGGGAAGCTGGAAGAAATCTCTGTTTAGAGATAAGCATTTCCGATGTAACTTAATTTATTATTACTTTGTAACTACAATTTTTGGTACATGAATAATAAAAATAAAAATAAAATAACGCATAGGCGGTTCCTCTGGTGGTGCAGATGTTCATGGATCACTTAAAATCAGATGACCCGACTGCTCGTTTACTCGCTGTTTTTATTTTAAAAAAAATGCTAATCAAACTAAGTTTTTGTACGGCAAGCGCTAGAGAAACTTCTCTTAACGTTATAAATAACTCTATATTGTTTACCCGGTGAGTGGTGTGGCGCCAACGCGCGCTGATATAGCGAGGTGATGCATCGCGCGCTAAATCGGGAAGGAATGCAAAGAAATCTGTTTGGATGCCGCGGTAATTATAGACTATCGCTGTTTACTGGGCTGGGATTTTATATCTGCTGGTCGATTCCAAAAAGGCTGCATTTTTTTAAAAATAAGAATAGCGAGCAAACGAGCAGGTCTCCTAATAACTTCGCCCATTTGCAGTACCAGAGGAACCTCCAATGCGTTGCCGGCCTTACAAGAATTAATTATTACTTACTATACAATCTCAATAGATGTAATTGGCTGAATTTATGGTATTCTTAATCGCGACTGATTCAGGCGGCGCAAGACCGTCGCGTGTGGAAATCTCTACAAGAGACCTACCTATGTCCAGTTGTGGATGTAAGTCGAGTGGATAATGGTATTCTTGTTGGAACAATCCACTGTAAACCAGAGCAGAGTGAACTAGAGTGAGGAACTCTCGCTTTGATCCTGAATCGACGATAATAATTATGAGTACTTGCTTAAATTTAACGTAAGTTCAAATTGACGGAAGTTTAGAAAACCGTTCAAAAATGTTTAAGTTATAGGATTTTTTAACTTCGTTATTAATAATAACTTTACTGACGTTTTTTTTTTTTCTTTTTTTTTTTTACGGATTATAACAGTTTTCTGCCCAGCTTTGTGTTTTGTGCAGTGCTACTTCGGGAAAATTAATAAAGACGTCGCAACAATAATATTATTTTCAATAACCAATTGAATTCATAAATATTTCATCACAGTCCTTATGTTGCCTTCGCATCCGAAACTTCCTAGTACGAGAATAAATAGAGTCCCAAGGCCTTTGTTCTGTAGTTTCCTCGTCTCCTAAAATACTCGTAGATTATTTAGTTAGATGTCAATGCAATATCATATTATCCATTAGGTACTAGCCCGCGACTCAGCGGATCTCTGCGACTCGTTTGTAGTATTCTGTCCACCTATTTATAGAGGAGGAGGACTACGTATACCAACGTTGCGCCTTCCGGTGCGAAAGTACCATTACAGCACCTTCGAACAGAACGTCTATCGGGTTTTCGAACTATGTGGCCTGCCCATTGCTACTTCAGATTCGCAACCCGTTAAGCTAAAGGATTTAATAGTATCAAATAAAATTAAAATAATTGATAAGCACAGTCACGACAAGACACATGATTTTATTCTCTTTCTCGAAGGTCGTTTGTAAAATGTTTATATTTAATTGCAATAATCGTCCGTAACAAGAAAGCTTTGCGATAAAGCGAATGCGGACATTTTACGACGTACAAAGTATTTACGTGGGACTGAATTATCTATACACATAGACTATAGGAAAAATAGAGACACCAAAATGGTCCATAGATAAAAGAATTCGATTGCTCTAGCATCTTTAGGTACTGCTGGTGCAATGCAATGTTATTTGCGTGACTCGTATTTAAAACTAAGAATTTATTCAGTTTAGGGTCATTTCGTTGTCTGTTTGTCTGTCAAGAAACCTATAAGGGGGTATTTCCCGTTGACGTAGAAGATATATTTGAATTGAATTGATATTTTAGATATCAAACAACGGCTTCATGATAATTACACTCCAACTTCTCAAATCTGATGATGCATGTACATTACTCCTAAACTATAGAGATTCAAGAACTGTTCCTGGTGAAATAATATAGTAAATGTCGAGCATAGACTTGTTATTGAATTCCAAGTCCCAACTCTTCTATCCTGATGCTGCAAGGTACTGAACTTCTAAGCAGTGTGGATTTGGAAAGTTTTGCTGGTGAATTGATATTTAAGGTACCGAGCAATGACTAATTACACTAAAAAGCTTATTTTTTTTTTATATAAACACGTTTCATCTACACATTTATCTAAATCTGTGCTTAGATTGTTTCATTTTACCGCTACAGTTGCTCTTGTTAGCAAATCGTCGTGGCGAAAATTACTTTTATTTTATTTTATTTATTACTAGTGGGTGTTCTGAGACGACACAATTTTATAGGTTTTCGTTTTGCTTATAGGTTTATATAAAGATTTATAATCAAGGAGCTTACGAAAAAAACATCTGGGAAAGATGGAGAAAATGTTAGGATCCTAATTTCAAATAATTGTTAATTTAATATTTGTTAATTTAATCGCGTGATTGATTAAATAAAGGTGTATTTAATTAAAACCTAGTGGTAGAACCGACCATCTTTCTAATTGTACAACAAACTGAAATAAGATTCTGACGATCTCAGGGACCTACTGAGAATTTATTGTTTGACAAAGTCGATCACAAAAACACTGACAATCGACATAAAAGTAGCAGTTATTTGTATAGAATCAATAAAAAAGTACAATACACACAAAAAAGAGGGTTTAAAAATAACACAATTCTTGGCAAAAGTTTACCATTCTCCCCAAAATAAATATTAACTACCTTTTTATGTCCAACCGCGGTCAAATGCCTGAGTTAATCTCCACGAATATTTTTCGAGACAAAAATATCAAGCTATCGTACGAATCACCTTGCCAACTTTGTATTTTGTAAGATGTAGGTACATGATTGACTTATAAATGGTAATGTCGAATTTTAATCAAGCTAAGTTTCAAGAGTGAGATAATTTATAAGCAAATAAAATCCGTCACTGGATTTTATCATAATAATTGTTATTAACAATCATTAGGTATCATCATTTTCTAAACAACACTTGCTAGGGCTGAGATAATTTTTTTCTAAAAACTTAGGTACTCAAAGCTGCAACTATTGAAATGATGAAAGGAAATGATACTAAGCACTTAAGCAGGGTTGGAGTAAAGTTGTTTTAAGTACAAATATGCTTTAACAAGTATTATAAAAATTGTTGTTGACGTAAGATTTTTTACCTAAAAAACCAGTACTTAAATATTTGTCAATGATTGATTTTTTTCCAATCCTGATTACTTAGTCCAATATAAAAGAAGCTAAGTACCTAAACAATTTATGATTTTGGATTAGGTACTTAGGTCCAATATAAAGTTGTAGTTACTTAGTCCAATATAAAGGAAGCTAAGTAACTATGTAACAATTCATGATTTTAGATTATTGTACTTAAATTGCCGCAGTCTGCAACTAATTGGTCATTTTGATGTTTATTTTAAGTACCTACTCCATTCCATTTTCCGTCTCAACCAATAACTAGCAATTAATTTTCAGACGATTTTCAGTTAGTTACGATAGTTATCTGTGCTAGACTTCAAAGCCCATTCATTAAAATTATAGAGGCGTGGTAGACAATGACAGATGAATCTCGCCACTTAGGATAATTAATGGCAGTCTGAAGTACAAATGACCTAAGAGCCAGCGCGTGCCAGACCTTCCTTATTTTATGAAATCTGAAAGTTTCTCTACGTATTGTTTCCAACACTGGGACGAACGTTTGTTCGGATGTTTGTTTGGATCATGGTGTCTTTGGGAGGTAACAAGTAATTTTCTTATATTTTCCTCAGAATAGTATTAGGAATCACGTTATGCATTGCCAGACACTTAGTATGGTGGCAACTCCCTGCCGGACACCATTAAAGTTTAATAAATTATAAACGTTTAAGGGTGTCTGACGGGGGTTCCCATGACATTAAGTGTCTGGCAATGTATGATGTGATTTCTAATACTACTCCGAAGAAAATATTAAAAAATTAGACTTTATACTTTGACGTAAATTTTTTTACACCTTTGTTACCTGTTATCTCCCAAAGCCACCATGATCCAAACAAACATCTGAACAAACGTTTCTCCCAGTGTTGGGGACAATAAGCAGGTAAACTTTCATCTTATCTAAAATAAGGAAAGTCTGGCACGCGCTGGCTCTTAGCCCTTAGGCCAGTATGCAGCTGACCGACTTTAAGCAGCTGGAAGGTATTTGGTGCGTTTCACGTGCCTTCCGCGTTCATAGAAATGCGTTTGATCTTATAGTAAGAATTTGAACCAATTTTCATAGACAGTGACGTAAGGGCCGGTTTGCATCAAATTTTGTTCATAATAATTATGCGTCCTTACTATGTTTTGCCTAAGGTGTAATAGCCTAGTGGTTAGGACGTCCGCCTTCTAATCGGAGGTCGGGGGTTCGATCCCGGGCACGCACCTCTAACTTTTCGGAGTTATGTGCGTTTTAATTAATTAAATATCACTTGCTTTAACGGTGAAGGAAAACATTGTGAGGAAACCTGCATGCCTGAGAGTTCTCCATAATGTTCTCAAAGGTGTGTGAAGTCTACCAATCCGCACATGGCCAGCGTGGTAGACTATGGCCAAAACCCTTCTCACTCTGAGAGGAGATCCGTTCTCTGTAGTGAGCCGGTGATGGGTTGATCATGATGACTATGTTTGCTGAACTACATAATATTTGCCCTGACCAATGACCATTGCCACTTCAGCTTGGCAAGCTATAATATAAAAGCGATTTAATCAATGACAACAAAAAAACAAGTAACGTGAAGTTTCAACGCGTGTCAAATAAAATTACATAATTCGCCACATCGCTCGTCCGTGAAACAAATGATTCCACACCAATTGTCGGCCATGTCCAATTTGTCCTTGCGTTCATGCCAAATTCCAACGACTTCAGCCGTTCGTACGTTCATAGGAAAAAAATATTGTTTTCTATTCAAAGTGCGGCGCAAAATACGAATTCATACTAAGTTAGCCAAAATTTATTATTAGTTTAAGGTCATATCGTTTAAATTTATCTTCAATTTGTATTCTAGGTGTGGAAGGTTATGAATACCTATATGTTGCTTTTTTTGTTCTTAGGAAGATACCTACTAGAGATACTATTTTATTTAAGCATGTTTATCGTTAACAAAATTAAGTACAGAGATTACTACTCATCTTTATAGCTATTGGCTACGGCTACGGCATTCCGAACCAGTGGTAAATTAAAACTACCTGACTATTCATGAGCACTTTTAAAAAGTTTACATGAATAAAAAAAATAAAAAATTCTATTATATTCTATTATATTGCTATTGTAATACTATCTCATCTTTAAAGCTATTGGTACCTACATCACTGCAAAATTTTGTTGTTATCTTGCAATAGTTAAATGCAGCTGAGTTTAGAGAAAGTATTAATAGATGAAAACATTCATACAGTGCATAGTTTTCATACGAGTTCCAACTTGTGATGTTCCAAAATATCTTTATGATACTCTAAGGGCCAGTTGCACCACAAGCAGTTAACGTTTTAAAAGACCACCAAAAAGCCACTTCCGGTTGCACAAACCCTTACGGTTTCACAACTTTTTACCATTTGACATATTTAATTTTTAATGATGGAGATAAGAATAATGACGCGTGCTTACCCATTTTGATTGTTTTTTGGTGGGCATAAACTATAATGATAACTTTGTGTGGTGCAACTGACAATAACAACTGTGTATTATTCTAACCCTTCTCATTCTGAGAGGAGACTGCTCTGTAGGGAGCCGCTGCGGCGGTGGGTTGATCTTGATGATGATGATGGTTATTCTAATACACTTACAAGACTATTATAAATTGTAAACAAGTGTTAAAGTGCGAAAATAATGGGGCCGATTCTCTAGTACACAATCTCTAAAGTAAACTAGGTCTTAATCTAGTGCTTTCCTTTTCCGCAAGCAACATTATGAAAGGGATAGCAATAGATTTAGACGTGATATTTTAGTTTAGTTTAGAGATTGTGTACAAAGGAATTAGCCACAATGTTTACTTTATTTCTTCAGAGCAGATTATGTATCTTCATGACCGTTGCATGTCCTGAACACCCTTGGTTCGACCGGCGAACATCAAAACAGAAATAAATTCCTAAAGCATTTAACGCAAGCTCCTCTCCTAAAATGGGAGGCGCCACGCAACGTTGTGTTCTGCCAGAGTACTGGATAAATGGGGCAAAAAATATATAATAATATAAAAAGTGTCATTAAAGTGGTGCTAGATACCAAGTGGCTACCTACTACCTCTTGAGTGATCGTTTCATGAGTCGAAGAGGTAAGTAGATTTATAACAACTTAGACTTATATAGGGATGCTCGAACATTTCGAACTGCTGTACAGAACTTGACCGTCTTTTTAAACGCTATGGCTGCTAGTAAAGCCATAGGTATAGTAGCCAATTATTGTATTTTAATTATTGTATAGTTGCCAATTATGCACGGGGCTGCAATGGCTGGTATAGTACGGTATAATAACATTGTAAATTGAAAAATTAAAAAGAGCAACCGCCGAGTTTCTTGCTGGTTCTTCTCGGTAGGAACGGCATTCCGAACCAGTGGTAAATTAAAACTACCTGACTATTCATAAGCACTTTTAAAAAGTTTACATGAATAAAAAAACATTCTATTCTATTCTATTCTATTCTATTCTGTCTGGCGCCATCTGGATTTACCAGTATGCTAACTTATGCTATTTGTTCAGCTGTAAGTTAACTCGCAGGTAGCCGCTGTATTCAGGCGGCGCAAGATCGTGGCACGTGGAAGTCCCTACAAGAGACCTATGTCCAGCAGTGGACGTCTATCAGTTGATATATCAGTAGTATTTATGATGATGATGGTGATGATAATGATGATAAAGTTAATTCAAGCGTTTTGCGAGCATATGCCCAGGGAGATAATTTGTGAAGATGCTTCGAGTTTTTGTCATAGTTCTTTGAATTCAGTTTATTTCCTAACAAAGGGTTTATAGTTATAGTTATATACCTAGTTCAATATTTTTGATCCCCCGTGTAAAAAACGTTATAAATCGAATAAGATCACTACGTCTTCTCTTATTAGTGTTGCTCTATAGCATTAATGTGCGTCCGGATTTAATTGTTGATAATAAAATTAAAATAAATTGTATAAAATCCCGTGCAGTAGTTTGTCGTGGAACCCTCGGACGATTTGGAAGAATAAATTGCTAAGAGGCCAAAGAAGATGACTATACCATAACTAGCTTATCCCCGCGACTACATCCACGTGAACTATACAAATTTCAAACCCCTATTTTAAATTATTTGTTTTTAGTAGATATTTGACAAGCAACTGCGATTTCGCCTAATGATAAGTGACGATGCAGTCAGTTTAAGATGAAATAGGGCCAACATGGATCATACTATAATGTTTACCTACTTACCTAACTGATATTTTTAATTTTTCATGCGGCTTATCAGCAAATTTTCCATGCGTTTTATCAGAATGCATCTTAATTCACAGAGGTGTAAACGATCTCTCACCTAACAGGTAAGGTACCCCGAAATAGCTCATGCACTCAATTCTAATTCTAGGTTCGCAAAATGCGATATGAATCACATAGTGCAAATAGTCTGCTAATGCTACCTGCTGTAGGTACAGGTGAGGAAAACCTGGGATAGATATTGTGCAATGAAGTCCATAACAACAGTGATAGCTGTTCGTGACGGTGGTTAAGACTTCAGCCTCCATTTCGGGGGATCCGGGGAATGAGCTCAGGACCTAGAAATTTTCGCCAATCAAATATCATTCTACATATCTCACACCCGGCTTCACTAACGTGTTTTAGTCGACGTTAGCCCGACTAGTTTCGAACCCATCCGGGGTCCTTTTTCAAAGGGAGTGAGTTCACGCACGCGTCGCGGTTGAGACTAGGAGTAGACTTGTACGAGTACCTAGTAGTAGGGGAGTAGTCAATTTAAGCATTTACAAGATCCGCAAGGTTTCGTTGCAGGTGGACAGGACAATAAATTAATGACGAGATGATATCACATCCGAATCGGTTGGGGATGCGATGCGTGAACTTCAGCGTCTATTCCCGCCGCGTGACTCACGGTGCAGCGATGCGCTCTTGATACTAACAAGAGTATCAACTCTCAATACAGCGACTGATACATGCTACAAGAATCAGGCGGCTCGCGAAGGAGTACAGATATATTTCGGAGAGTGTGTTCAGGAACTTTTCGATCTTGTCCCCCCTTCACCATTTTATCACCGAACCGCAAGACGTAGGGCGAGGTTCCATCCTTATGTCGTCGACATCCCATTTATACGCACGAAACGTTTTGCGTCATCATTCTTCATACGCATGGATAAGGTTTGGAATTCTCTTCCACGATATGTGTTTCCTTCCTACCAATTACAACCCGAGTAGGTATCTTTAAAACAAGAGTGAATAGGCATCTTCTAGGTAAACGCGTCCCATCTTAGGCCGAATCATCACTTTCCATCAGGTGTGATTGTGGTCAAGCGTTTGCCTATCTAAATATATAAAAGGAAAAGGTGACTGACTGACTGACTGACTGACTGACTGAATGACTGACTGACTGACTGATCTATCAACGCACAGCTCAAACTACTGGACAGATCGGGCTGAAATTTGGCATGCAGATAGCTATTAGGATGTAGGCATCCGCTAAGAAAGGATTTTTGAAAATTCAACCCCTAAGGGGGTGAAATAGGGGTTTGAAATTTATGTAGTCCACGCGGACGACGTCGCGAGCATAAGCTAGTAATGAATAAAAAAGAAAAAAAAAGTACCTACTTACCTACAATGTACTAACCAAGTACCAAGCCAAGCCCAAGCGATGGAGCCTTAATTGATTCTTTCAATATATCTACCTAAATAGCGAGTAATCAAGCCCAGTGCGTGATTCACTAACTATAGTCTGCAACAGGTCGAGATGACAATCGGGATATTAGGCGGGGGACGCCCCGCACACCCGCACGTCACCCGCGTTCGCCCGCACCGCATTAGCGCGGGGGCAGTGCGGGTGTGCGGGGCGTTCCCTCCCAGATTGCCATCTCACCTGTCGCGTACTATAGGTAATTGATCATCACTGAATGATAGCCATCAAGTTCAAATAACATTTATTTTTAATTCATTGAAGATTTTCTACGATTTTTTTTATCACCCAGTGAAGCAGCAATGTAGAACCAACTAATGTAAAATGAGATTGATGGCTTTTTTAGCTGGTTACTTAGTTACTGAATCGCTAGTGCATTGTTACTGCCACTGAACAATGTGACTGCCAATAGTTATTTATGGACTAGGAGCCAGCGTGTGTCAGACCTTCGTTATTTTATAAAAGTTGAAAGTTTAGGTGCGTATTGTCCCCAAAACTGGGAGGAACGTTTCTTTGGATGTTTGTTTGGATCATGGTCGCTTTGGGAGATAACAGGTAATAATATAAAGGTGTAAAAAATCTTACGTTGTAATAATTAATAAGTTTCTATTGTAATAAGTACCCGAGGAAGTCCTCAACTATACTCTGTTCCCAGGCCGATTGTTTTGAAAAAATCAAACTGAAAGAATTAATGATCGTCATTATGACAACGTGTAGGCATTGTTGACGACGAGCTTACTCATAAATCCAGCCCCCCAATTGTGTAAGAATAACCATTTCATGGCTATCGCAATCGTCAAGAATTCTGCCCTTTGATTGGCTGTGAAAAAATATAAACAGCGAATCAACCAATCAAAGGGCAGAATTTCTTGACGATTGCGATAGCCATGAAATGGTTATTCTTACACAATTGGGGGGCTGATTTAGATCTCCCACCGCTCCCACCTCGTCACATGATTGAAATTGTCTTGTAAAGTGCTTGATACACTTACCTATAGATACTGATCTTGCTATTTAGTTATTTAAGCAACTAAATATCACTTTCTTAAACGTTGAAGAAAAACATCGTGAGGAAATAAGGTGCATGAGAGTTCTTCATAATGTTCTGAAAAGTATGTGAAGTCTGTCAATCTGCACTTGGCCAACTTGGTGGACTTTGGCCAAGATCTTCTCATTCTTAGAAGAGACCCGTGCTCAGTATTTCTCCGGGATTAAAAAATAGACAATAAGTGCATTTGAACAGACTTGTTAAAGGGCCTCAAACCGGAAAGAACAAGAACTCTGAAAAAAGCTTAAAATGTGTTAAGACAAACTAGGTATAAACCGTATATGAAATACTGTTGATATATTCTGTAAACAATTTGTTCATTCATAAGCATAATACATACGCACACTACTCATGTGCTAGTGCAACTACTCAGTGTGTAGACTCACTAATATGACGCGTAGCACCGTAGCACGGGGCTCGCCTACGACCAACTGCGACTGTAAGTTTGCACAAAAGCTCCGAAAATAACTGCTCCTTGCTGCAAAAACAGGTGCTCGCTTGATGTTTATCATAATGATACGATGTGGCGTTTTCCATTGTTACAAGAGACGATTTCTGACACATGCTACATTAGATTCCAGAAAGTTTGGATGTTTCAAACGATTTTTTTGAAGGAGTTTTACTTTAAAGGTCGAAGAATATGACAATTCAGATTAAGTATAATTTATCATACATTCTATTCCGGTGAGGAAACCTTTGAAGAATTATTTTGGGTTTGTGATGTAGACTGTGGTAATTATTTACAATACAATATTTATAATACACAATTGCAATTGTGCATTGTAAGGTCTACATCTACTGAGGATGCTCCGGTGTCGGGGCGAAACGTGCGTCGAGTGTGTTTTGGGATTTGTGTGGTGCTGCGTGGTGGTGGTGCGTATTGCTTGCCGAGTGGCTGCTTTTCCTGCATGGTTAGCAGTGGGAGGGCGGGCGGTGCATTTCGCATGCTGCATGTTGCATCATACAGATTCGACCTGTTTCAGCGGATTACAGCAAATTAAGCGTTCATTGTATATCATGGACTTCCGCAAAGTAACGCCTACTTCTATACAAGATTTGGAAATTTTAATAACTTTTTCATTTCTTCCATCACGTATACAATGACATAATGTCAGATGACTTTAAGCTTATTTCGTGCTTTAACGACATATTGTATTGGTGAAAACGATTAATTTGGCGATTTTTATCTACCGATTTTTCGACTCAATTGCAAGAGTCGTGGTCACGACGGGACGGAAATATCGGAACAATACAATATTAACGAAATATGTGACACAGTTAGTTTATATCCTTTAGGCTTTTTATCCCGGAAAATGAAAGCGTTCTACCCATGCGGACGAGGTTGCGAGCGTTATCTAGTATTGTATAAAAAAGCAATTTAGCTAGCTTTGGAAATTTTAAATTTTTTTTCCTCTCTTACGTCACGTATATTCGTATAATGTCATAATGTCGGATGATAATGGAGACAGAGTCTTACTACACATTCCGCCCATTGATGTCTGACGCGGGCATTATTTTAGTGCTCGCAAAAATACGTCGTTTGGACGCCGATAAACTGTTTTAGATGAATGGAATTTACATCATAGGTGACTAAGATTACGCGTTTTTTGTGCAACATACCATCTCCTTCTATACATAATATAAAAAGACTGACTGACTGACTGACTGATCTATTACCGCACAGCTTAAGTCGCTGGGGCTCATCATCATCATCATCAAAACATCGCCAACTAACTACTGAGCACGGGTCGCCTCTCAGAATGAGAAGGGTTTGGCCAGAGTCTACCACGCTGGTCAAGTGCGGATTGGCATACCTACTTATGAAAGAAAGAAATAATGACGGTTTGTTAATACCTACTTACTTTTGTCATTCAGATTTATTAGACAATTATTTTGAGTACAAAATTTAATATTTTTGCTTTAAAATGCCTGTAAGGCCGGCGCCTTGTAAATGATTTATTGAGGCCAGCCTCTAGTGATGTTTTCCTGTTTTACACGCATAAAGTTGTAAATCTCTCTTCTTATGATTGCTACTAGGGAATTCCGGGACACATTTTTTTACGCCGCAAATAATTTACTATTATTTATTGCGTAGTTTATTGTGGTTGACCTAAATTACTCTTTTTTTCGGTTCATGTTTTTGAAATGCGTCTAATATAAGTTCAGTATGTAGGGTTCCATTCCATAGTCCATACAAGAAAGGGCACCCTAGCCTCCGCTGTCCATCCGTCCGTCTGTCAGCGGGCTATATCTCGTAAACCGTAATAGACAGAAAGTTGCAGTTTTAAGGTCCAAACGCACTTACGCTGCGCTGCGCGACGCGACGCGGCACGTCAAATATAGTTTAAGTATATGAGTTTGTATGGAGCAAGACGCTTCTGCCGCGTCGCGTCATGTCGCGAAGCGCACCTTTGGACCATAAAGGTATGATTCCGAACCACGCAGCACGCAGCAGCGCTGCCGCAACAGTGCTGTCACCAACTGTCACAGTCATGTCGCGGCACTACTGGTCCCCATACAATCTCTATAAGCTTATATGACATTTGTCACAGTCCTGTCGCGGCACTACTGGTCCCCATACAATCTCTATAAGCTTATTTATGTCACAGTCCTGTCGCGGCACTACTGGTCCCCATACAATCTCTGTGCATACAATGACTGTGACAGCTGGTGACAGCACTGTTGCGGCAGCGCTGCTGCGTGCAGCGTGGTTCGGGATCATACCTTTATCGACAAAAAAATTAATTAAGTAGAAGTAGCTTTTAATCAACTCTTAAATTTCGAACAAATCAATGTAAAACAGGCCGTCTTTATGTTAGCAATTACAGTTTCTTTGACACTGGCTCCACCTAGTGGCAACGATAAGGTTTGAAATTCTAAACAGGTTCCCCGAAACTTTCAGTATTATCTTGTGGTTTCAGTTGTAGCTGCTGTAGCAGCTTCAAGAGCTATCTAAGATTAGCACTAGGTGGCGCTTTATTATTTCGTAGTACCTAATGTAATTATTAATTAATTTACATTTTCTAGCGATTGGTAAATGTTTCCTATAAAATGGCTTTTATATGGGCATGCATTGGTAGTAGGCAAGACTTTCAAAAAGAAGGTAGGTTCAATATAATAATAATTTATGGTAGTTACCAAAGCGACGAAATATAAAGCGAAATACCACTCAATCACTGCCTTACTGACCAATCACGAAATCTGAGGAACTATAAAACTTACAAACTTTAAATTTGAAAGATAGGTTCTTTCTAGGACGTAGGTTTCAGCTAAGGAACGGTATTGAAAAATTCCTCATCATAGAGAGAGTATCATTACGTAGGTATAGGTACGCATAGGTAGGTATAAGTACCTAGGGCGTGAGTAGCTATTCAACGCGTATCTACCGAGCGTCAGCCACAAGGTAGAAATTACAATAAATCTTAAAATGGACAGACAAAATAATAATAAATTTTTCCAAACAATTATTCATAATGTCTTAATAATTTTGATACAAATGACACAGAAGACTTCTTCTAAAAATCGTGTTTCTCAAGATGCGTTTATAATGGCGGGGAATCTACATAATCACTCATCCCGAAGGAATTCATTAGGTGAGCGTAAATACATTCGGGTAGCCCGGCCCGCCCAACAATGGACAATTTATTATTTAGATTCGCCCGCGTTTGCCCGCGGCAATTCTTTATGCAAATACCGGAAAAAACGAGAAATTGAACCTAAGCGATGCCCTTTCCTGTTTATTTTTTCTCTTTTGGTGGTTTAGACGCTTTGATTAAACGGGGTTTTTCATATTTTGATAATATGTAATTGCAGAGATGATTTTAAGCAGGTATAAAGGGTATTGACTGTAATTATTACAATGGTGATAAAGATATGAAATATAGATCTACGGCGAGACATGTTCGCTAAGGAAAGCTCAATTATGCTCGGAGTTTCTCTACATGATCAAATCAGAAATGAGGAGATCCGTATAGTAGAACTAGACTCCAGAGTAACCGATTAGTGTAGCCCAACGAGTTGCGAAGCTGAAGTGGTAATGAGTGGTAGTCACATAGTTCGAATAACGATAGACTGGATGTACTGGAATGGAGAGCTCGCACCGGAAAGCGCAACGTTGGCAGACCCTTCACTAGGTGGACAGACCATATCAAACGAGGCGCGGGTAGGAGGGAGGGATCCAGGCGAAGACCGCGATGTGTGGAAGTCCCTCAAGAGATGTCCAGTAGTGGACGTTTATCGGTTGACAATGACGATGGTAACAATTGATGATGCAGCCTATGATGATGCGTGGTTCCCTAGGTGCCGATTTACTTTTGAACCTAGGTAGTTGTACCTAGAAAGGCGAGAAAAACGGAAACCGATAGGGCATCTAATAATAATCAATTATTATTTTGGTGGCCATGACCCATTTGGGTACTTTCATTTCATGTGAGTTTTCTTTACGATATTCATGCCAAATGCCAAAAATTTGATGAGGAAGTAGATAAAGTACCAAAAGCGGCCAAAAGTAATGTACATCGGTTTTTAGAATGACATTTCGGCTTTGTAGAGCATTGTCTCTGTCACTGATACCTATATGATGTTTTGTCGGTCTCAACGACAGAGACAGTGCTCTGCAAATCTGCTATCTAAAGGTCGATGTACATTACTTTCGGTACTATACGTACGACTAAACTACTTTGATAAGAAAGACCTACGTACGACTAAAGTCCATACAACCTGTTTACATTTAGAACGATCTTTTTAGATAGCCTAAAGTACCTAGGATATCGGGTTTATCTAGACAAAGTCTCTGTTAAGTAGGTGAAGTTATCGAAATACCATCAAAACGTCTTAACGTCTTGACTATAACACCCCCATAAAATTCTATGAAGCTCCATTTTGAAGTTCTAAGTACCTAGCTACTAGCTACCAACACGCTAACAAAATAACTATTTATAAGACTGTTTGTGTTAAGAAGTGCAACAGAATAAGCAATTCGAATTCATGCATGTTTTTAGGGTTCCGTACAACAAAAGCAAAAAGGGGACCCTTATAGGATCACTTTGTTATCTGTCTGTCTGTCTGTCGATCAAGAAACCTACAGGGTACTTCCCGTTGACCTAGAATCATGAACTTTGGCAGGTAGGTAGGTCTTATAGCAGACATTAGCGCAAAAATCTGAAAACTGTGAATTTGTGGTTACATCACAAAAAAAAAATTAAATTGTGGTCATGAACTAAAAATTAGTATTTTCAATTTTCGAAATAAGATAACTATATCAAGTGGGGTATCATATGAAAGGGCTTCACCAGTGCATTCTAAAACAGATTTTTATTTATTTTTATGCATCATAGCTTTTGTATTTTGTACTTAATCATCGTGCAAAATGACGAAAAAATACGACTGTATTACGGAACCCTCGTTGCGCGAGCCTAACTCGCACTTGGTCGGTTTTTTGCTTTTCGCCCAGTAAGTAAATGTAAATAGGGATTTTCTTTGCGTCGAGGCATTAAGGCCGGAGCACACACGAAACTTCGAACATTGACTGTAATAATTAAAACGCTTTTCGTAATTTAGTAGCTGCACATATTTTATCGTTAGGTATTTACACAATTACAATTTAGTTTTCCTTAGTCTGCTTAGATCATAAACAAATCGCAGTAAACTTCACGTAGAAAGTAGAAACGCTTTCGCTGCACATAGGTAGCTTCCTATTTTGTGATGTACATTCCATCACCAGTCGCAGAGGCTCTGACATACCACGTCTACAGGCAACAATTCGCCAAAACGCGTTACAGCATCGATGCGGTGCTGTCGCAAATCAAAATCTCAGCAAAAAAGCTGATCGCCGAATGTAAAAGTGTAGAGTGTGTGTTGGCCCTTAAATTACTGTGTAAACTATTTATTTACATTAGCAAGCCTGATTGCCTGCGAAACAAGCTCCGAGTCAATTTACATAGAATCATTGGTGACACACCATAGAGAAGAAAACTTACCATTATTATGATCAACCCATCGCCGGCTTACTACAGAACATGGGTCTCCTCTTTGTCTGGGTCTGGGTTTCGGCCATAGTCTACCACGCTGGCCATGTGCGGATTGGTAGACTAACACACCTCTGGGAACGTTATGGAGAACTCTCAGGCATGCAGGTTTCCTCACGATGTTTTCCTTCACCGTTAACGCAAGTGACATTTAATTACTTAAAACGCACATAACTCCGAAAAGTTAAAGGTGCGTGCCCGGGATCGAACCCCCGACCTCCGATTAGAAGGCGAACGTCCTAACCACTAGGCTATCACACCTTTTACACCTTAGGCAAACATAGTAAGGACGCATAAATATTATAAACAAAATTTGATGCAACGCGGCCCTTAGAGCCCTCGCCCACGGCGACTTTTTGTAGCGATACAGTAGCGATGCTGTCGCGCTTCCGCATCGATACAGTCGCGAAGCGGTCGCTAACTGTGTGCCCTCGCCCACGGTCTTAGATTCAGTCGCGAGGCAAACGCGATACTGTCGCGCTTCTGTCTCGATGCAAACGAGAAAAAAATGTTGCACTGATGCTTGGTTCTCCATTCATGCGCCACCCTCCCTCCGTTCTTTCCCCGATGTCGTCCAACACGGTCGCGCGTTTGCATCGATACAGTCGCGATGCAGTAGCGCGTTGCTAATCCGACTAACACGCGTTAGTAGTGATGCTGGCGTGTGTTTAGTAAAGGCGCGACAGCATCGCTACAAAAAGTCGCCATGGGCGAGGGCTCTTACGTCACTGTCACGGCTTATAAACTTTATTAATCAGTGCAAAATCTCTGTACCAAATAGACGATGCCTGTGACTTGTTCAGTGAGGATTTAGGTTTTCAAAAATCCCGTGAGAACTCTTTGACTTTCTGGGACAAAAAGTACTCTATGTCCTTTCCCAGGACTCATTATCTCTAGGTATGTGGCACCTCTCTGTATAGGATGAAGAACCTAACTACGTAATAAGATAGAAATAAAAGAAGAATCAAAGTTTCCATTTAGTTAAGTACAAAAGTTGTTTTGAAGGATTATGTGATAATCAGTAGCATCTTTTAAATTTTATACATACCTAATTAATTAAATTCTTTTTTCATGAAAGTCAAAAAATCTGAAGCTAATTTTCAAAGTGAAAGTACGAAACATTTATCTCTCTTATTTATCTGATTCGTCGAGCGTGTAGATGGGAAGAAACCATCTTGATTCCAAGTATTTTCTAAGCTTTTGTCAGCATCTCTTTAAAGGAAAGATTGGGCAAATTATCTCATAGCAAGCTCAGCATGTGGGCCCGCTATTCCTCATGTATTTCTGCTTAGAACTTAAGGTTTGGGTACACAGTAGGCGTCCAAGTCGTCCAAATTGCGAAGCACGTGTAATATAATATTATATCTGCGGCCCCGGTACCACCGTCGCGCACTGCAGCCTTCCCCTTCTTTCCTTCCGGATTCCTTTTTCCAAGGTTACGCCGTAGAGGAGTGAAGAAAAGACAATAACGTGCTATGGATGTTCGAAGAGTAATGCTTAGGTTTCTGTCGCAGAGATTTTTCTTCATTCTCGAGAAGGTGTTGCGTGTTTGCTTTATTAGGTATACAGCTGATGTCGAGCCTGTGTTCTCTTACCTCAACAACCATTCTGCCCAATTATATAAATGACATATAAGAATGTAGGACACAGATCTACATACAAATAAAGATCTTTTTCCAAGGTATACTTTCTAAGGTAAAACATACCTATAACGTTCGATGCCCGAACACCTGCATGCGTCGGTCCCAAGTTACTCGTTAACTAGAGGGTCCGACTCAAATATAGACGCCACAAATATTTAGACATGTCACATGGCCATAATATACATAATATTTAGGAAACAACATATCGATCAAAAATAAATAAGCCTGATCTGACCACATTCAACAACTTTCTATGGAGCACGCACACTCCTACAGCCTCCTGACTACCTACAGAGTGATTTTCTCATATTAAAAGTAATTCGTTCACTATAAAGTAGAGGTCTCATACTACACAGGTATGTGGCATGTTTTTCCAGTGAAGGGCGCTATTTGTCTTTGCGTAGATTAGCGTAAGTGTCTGTGCGTCTCGCATCTGCGTCCGCAGCGCGAGCCGTCACCTTGACACAAGGGTTACTGGCGTAAAGGACGCTGACGTAAAGGCACTTTTATATCTGGATTTCTTACATGATAAACCACGGTGATAAACAATTTTCTCGAAACAATGCTTTTAAGGTCAATCTTGGTTTGACGCTAAAGTGTTTCGACGCAAGAATTCTCTCGACCTTGGTGAGATATAAAATCTTATAGAAGCATTTTGATTAGGTATAATATTATAAGTCGTTGGCTATAAAGTGAGAGGTCTCTTACTACACAGATCTGTGGCATGTTTTCCCAGTGAAGGGCGCTATTTGTCTTTGCGTAGATTAGCGTAAGTGTCTGTGCGTCTCGCACCTGCGTCCGCAGCGCGAGCCGTCACTTCGACACAAGGGTTACAGGGGTAAAGGACTTTGACGTAAAAGCACTTTTGTTTTCCACTGTACGAGATCTCGAAACTATGAGTATAAAAGGCGAGTAAAAGGGTGTGTGAAAGGCTGGGTTTGGATTACAGTGGCTTAGTTTTAAGACATTCTGAGCACGGAATGTAAGTTTTTAAGTGAACAAAATGGGACATTGGAGTTGGCATACACCTACAGCTGCGATTTTACTCCATACAAAATGAACAGATTATAGAGAGCCAGCATGTGTCAGACCTACATTATTTTATAAAAACTGAAAGTTTACCTTCACATAATAGCAATAGCCTAAAACATAATTTTCTTTGAGAAAATAATATTCTAGTTTTTACTCCTTACTATGGTTTTCTTATTACATATATTACTGGTCATTATTTTGGGCACTTGATTACACTAATAATATCATTTTATGGTTAGTTTAACCTGGTAGTTGGTACCAATTAATTGCGTGTCCTACCCATAAATAAAATATAATCATTTTATGAAGCGTGTACCTACCTATTACGAAAATAGCCCAACTTTTAGGCAGTCACTAACAACCGACTTATTGAAGTACCTACTTAGGATCTTGGACTGTAGAGGTAGATACACGTAGAGGTGATTTTTTATATAGCGATTTTATGGGCCTAGAATTCATTATTAAGTAAAGAGAATAATTTAAAAGAAATCATGATTTTTATTCATTTTTAAAATAATTAATTATTAACGCCACGCTGTTCGGAAGCGATTAATGACGTCACATGGCACTAAACCACAAATATTTTTCAATTTTTTAACATAAAAAATATTTACTAACAGAAATTACTCTATTTTTATGTTAAAAAATTGTAACGTCATTATATTATAACTTTCGTACAGCGTGACGTTCACGTTAAAATAATTTAAAATCATGATTTTCTAAAGTATTCTCTTTAATAATGAATTCTAGCCCCATAAACTACCGCTATACAAAAAATCACTTCATGTTATATTGTTTTGGTTTTGGTGTAGGTACACTAAAGAATATTTTACTTTACTTTTACACCTGAGTTTGGTTTTAAGTTAAGTAAAACCAATCAAACGTATCGCATACCTAACCTAGCAGTAGCCCACACCTAACAAATCATCGGTTTCAATAGTTAACGCTGTCGTTAACCAAGTTAACACTGCGTGTTTGAGTTTGAATGAATACTCCGGAACAGATTTATTACCCGGTTCACGCTTCGTCTTTGTCGATTGACGATGATAAACAACGCAACGGATATGGTAACTCATGGTATTTATTATCTATGCAAGCGCGATATTATCAAATTAATATGCGGAACCACTATATGCGGAACAACTACTTACCTGGTACAGATGATAAAAAATACTGGGCACGTAAGTACCACGATTAATACGATCGATGATGTTAAATTACCGGAAAAGAAAAAAAAGATGAAAGAAAGAAAAGAATTTCCTAGTTTATTTTCATTTAAAAACAATTTGTTGACACAAGTTTTCAGAAACAATTTCCAATTTTTGATTATGAAAAATTGAATAATAGGTATAACTCGAGATTTTATTGAATAAACTCCGCGGTGCCAATTAAAAATTTCAAAATCCGGTCCCTGGCTTTGAATAGGTTTTTGTAAAGTCTAGGACCTGTGCTTTTACTGTAGAAATATTGGATTAAACTTTGTCAACTTATTTTAGGTTAGGTAGCTTTTACGCAATTAAGGTTCCATTAGAATTTTTCACTAATTGATCTCGTCATGTTTGATAATTTTTAGTTTGTTAGTTAGTATCTAATATACATAGTAAATAGCGAATTAAATAATAACTGTTGTATTTAGGTTAAGGGTAGACTGAAATCCAAATGATCTTTTCAAATCTTGAAACTGACTGACTAATACATGAATAACGTAGGTACTATTCAACTATAACGTAGACGTAGAAAGTATTTTTCTTTAACGTACGGTCTAAGAAAAATACTTTCTTATGTAAGGATTTTCGGAAATTACACTCGAGTGAAGTGAACATATTATTATTATGGCTGATCAGCTAGTGGTTATTTATTCATGTAATTTATAACTAAAACATATAGGTAGGTACACTGAAAAGACGCGCACAAACGACGACTTATATATCTCTACTGGAGAGATAAGTTCCAGCAGCTCTATAAAATGTGGGAAAATTATGTAGCTTTTCAAGTAGTGTTATTTGTTATAAACGTGGTACAGACTTACCACTTATGAACTTACTTTAGACTGGGACAGGCCCCATGGGCAGCACGAATCGGAACTCAGCTAGGGGCTTGGCTCTACTAGAGATTATAAATACTATCTGTCACGGTAGTTTAAACGCTAAAATCTACTAGAGATCTCATAACTTTTTAACCGTGAAAGCACTATGGACTTGTGAGTCTTGGCAACCTTACGGCAGTACGGACAAACTTCACGCTTTGTGTTAGTGTAATTATAGCACAACATAGTAATATTATAAATGCGAAAGTGTCTGTCTGTCTGCTAGCTTTTTACGGCCCATCTGTTTAATCGTTTTTGACATTAACTTGCAACTCAAGGAAGACTAAAGGCTACTTTTTGTCCCGGAAAATCAAAAAGTTCCTACGGGATTCTTGAAAAACCTAAATCCACGCAAACGAAATCATGGGCATCGCCTAGTATCTAGATATACTTACCTACCTAAGTTTTTCTACCACATCCATATGATTTGTAAAGTGTTATCACATCCCTAAAGGACCAGCGGGCGTTTATGTAAGTTGCTAATTACTTGATTAACATTCCACTGCCTCAAAGACATAGCGTCCCAGCCCTTTGTGCAGTACGGACAAACTTCACGCTTTGTGTTAGTGTAATTATAGCACAATTATGAAATTACATGACCTCAATGCTAGTGGTATTCCTCTCTGGCTCTTTCATGGTCTGTCTTAAATTATATCTTGTGTGTTTGGAACTATCTGAGAACCACTTCTGAGCATGTAAGCAAGTTGTATAGACTTTTTTGCTTTAGAAGTAAGTCCGGCCACAATGCAACGGCCAATCTAGCGGAGGCTAGCCAACTATTATACAACAACTAGCTGACCCGTCCCGGCTTCGCTCGGGTGGAATTCAGAAAATCGAAGTGGGGGTTGAATTTCCAAAAATCCTGGAACACGTATTTCTTCATTTATACAACCCAAATACCAATTTTCATGTAAATAACTTGAAAAATTACGGACTTTCATACAAACTTTCATCCCCTATTTAACCCACTTAGGGGTGGAATTTCGAAAAATTCTTTCTTAGTGGATACCTACTCTTTACAATGAACACACCCTCAAAATTTCATGTCTTTAGGACCAGCGGTTTAGGCTGTGCGTTCATATATAAGTCAGTCAATCAGTGAGTCAGGACTTTGAATTTTATATCTATATAAAGATTACTTAGTGCGCAAACAATCTCTATTATTTCACTTCACTCTCATAGTCCGATGGGACGGCAATCCAACATGACCGGAGGAGAAGTGCAAGAAATAGAAAGCAATGATCGATGAGCATTATTTTGTCTGGACCTTATTAATTGCTCTTGCTTTGAACGGACTTTTTTTACAACTTCATTCAACCGAATTCAACTGAACAAAAAGTTCATCGCTTTTTATTTCGTAGACCGCCTCTAATAAACAATTTTGAAAATTCCACGAGCGAAGCCAGGACGGATCAGCTAGTATTCCAATAAAAATATTATATTCATTGTTCTACTTGGAATCAATCAAATCAGCCGAAAATCGTTCAACGAAAACTATTGGACATTATGTCAAGCCAATTCAATATCTCTGTTCCCATACGTTCGACATGGGATTACATAGTCGGCTTGTATGGGGTCATACACACTTCTACGCAATCGATACGGTTCGTATTTTCGCAAAAAACGGGCACCGTTACCACAGAATCCATACTAATATTATAAATGCGAAAGTGTGTCTGTTTGTTTGTCTGCTAGCCTTTCACGGCAAATCCGTTCAACCAATTTTGACGAAATTTGGTACAGAAATAGCTTGGATCCCGGGGAAGGACATAGGCTATTTTTTATCCCGGAAAATCTAAGAGTTCCTATGGGATTTAAAAAAACTTAAATACACGCGGACGCGAATTTTGTCAAAATCGGTTGAACGGTTGGGCCGTGAAAAGCTAGCAGACAGACAGAAATAAATTCGCATTTATAATATTATTGTAGATATAGATGGTAAGGTCACGTTACTCATAGTTTACTTGAATAGGTGCCCCTTCAACGGAGTGTATAAGTCCCGCAAATTGCTAATGCGCGTGGCCGCCATTTTAGTGACGTCAGCACTAGATTGAAATTTCGAGCTGATGGTATATTTTTATTTCGGCTGACGTCATTTTGATGTTAATGAGACATGGTTCCAGCGTAATAGCAATTTGCGGGACTTATACATTCCTAAATTTGCCCAGCTGAAAAACGAACTCGGAATCTTCAACAAATAAGACAACAGCTCTCACTACTGCATCTTGGAATTCATCTTTCTGTTGAAAAACAGGTATTTGCTCAATAACACTTCCCAGATTCCAAAGACAGAGGAGATGGATGACGACTTTGCACAACTATTGCAGGTTTCACCTCTTCCTCCTATATGAACAGACTTAGCTATGAACTTTACAAACGAATAGTTGTGAACAATCTCCTTTGACTAGCCAGTCATAGCCCGGATGCCGTAATAAATTATCTTGTACTTAAATGTTTATTCTAATATACCTAGTAAGTATTCATAGAATATCGAAACTGCATCTGTTTTAACGTTTTCACGTTAAATCGTGACTATGATTAGTACCTAGTTGAAAATCTTTTGACGAAATTTGGTACTTACAGAGATAGTTTGTTTACCAGACACAGACAGGCTACTTTTTATCCCAGAAAATCAAGAATTTTCCATAGGATTTTTAAATAACCCAAAAGTTTAAAATAAAATATTGGCCTACTCGTAGCACATCTAAATATATAAAAGGAAAAGGTGACTGACTGACTGACTGACTGATTGACTGACTGACTGTTCTATCAACGCACAGCTAAAACTACTGGACGGATCTGGCTGGAATTTGGCATGCAGATAGCTATTATGATGTGACGTAGCGTAGGCATCCGCTAAAAAAGGATTTTTGAAAATTAAGTCGCGAGCATAAGCTAATTATAAATAAATTTAAAACTCTTTTTCCAATATAAAAAAACAGTTTCTAGTGAGGAGAGCCGGCAAAAAACTCATCAGTTACTCTTTATAAGATTCCATAGAAAAAGGCGCGCGTCTTGTTCAGATCAGGCTCTCAGATCATCTACTAGTTTGGAAAGTCACTATCTATGAGAAAAATTTGCAAGAAACTAACGCCGAATAGTTGTGAACAGCCCTCCGAGCAGCCAGTGATACCTGCGCGCGACACTACGCCATAAATCGGAGGCACTCGCAACTGTCGCCGAAGCTGCAATATACGAGAGTTATAGGCCAGGAAATTAATTCTGTCGACGCAAGTAGGGTTAGTCGGGAGGCTTGTAGGGTGACCGTGATTTTACACGCGTAATAAAAGTTACCTGTCGCAGTATAGGTAACCCTTTTAATGATAAATTTAATCAGTACCCTTATTATAAATGCGAAAGTGTGTTTGTTTGTTGGTTTGTCCTTCAATCACGTCGCAACAGAGCAACGGATTTACGTGATTTTTTGAATGGGTATAGTCAAAGACCTGGAGAGTGACACACACAAATCAAAGAGTTAAACACAGGCAATTTAAAAAACTTAAATCCACGCGTACAAAGTCGCGGGTATCAGCTAGTGATTAATAAAATTACCCTTTTTAGGGTTCCGTATCAGAACGGACCCTATTATTACTATAACTAAGCCTCTGTCCGTACGTCAGTCTGTCTGTCAATAAGCGGGCTGTTTATCATGAATGGCAATACGTAGAGAGTTGAAATCTTCACGGAATGAATGTATTTTTATTGCTGCTATAACAACAAATTTTCTAAATGGCCGCCATGTAGTTAAAAAATTAAAAAGTACGTAATCTTGTACGATGGTACGGAATCCTTCAAATGTGAGGCCGTCGACTCGTACTTAACCGTTGCTAAGAATGTAGGTAGTAATGACATTCAAGTTCATTCATAATACGCTTTTTCATCCATACTAATCCATATCCATACTAATATTATAAATGCGAAAGTGTGTCTGTCTGTCTGTTTGTCTGCTAGCCTTTCACGGCCCAACCGTTCAACCAACTTTGACGAAATTTGGTACAAAGATAGCTTGCATCCCGGGGAAGGACATAGGCTACTTTTTATCCCGGAAAGTCAAAGAGTTCCCACGGGATTTTCAAAAACCTAATTCCACGCGGACGAAGTCGCGGGCATCAACTAGTATATAATACTTTGTCTTATGAACCTGCACCCAATTTCCACCTATTTTTACCCGATTACGACAAAGCTAAAAGGAAGGGAAAATTACTATAGTTACCATAATCGTGGTCACACTATTGACATCGATGAAACGAAATCGATTTTTCTCATAAGCTGCTTAGGCTGCGAGCCCCGGGATATAATAACTAGTCCTATAGATAACTGGCTACGACTAAGGGCCAAGAACCCAAGTAGGTAACCATAAATAATACGCAAGTATTTAAAACCATTAACCATTAAATTAATCATACGGAAAAGGATCGCCTCAATCAAAAGTAGGTTGGAGAGAAGTCCTAACATTATCCTGAAGGTGATAGCAGACAGACAGGACAGCGCTCTCAAGGCGCACTGGATGTCTGCATTAGTTAATAAGTATATTAATTATATTAACTAACAAAGAATAAGTTTCTTACTAACATACATTATATTATAATATAGTTACTAACATAGATTAAGATGGTTACTAACATAATATTGTGGGCCTTTGATGTCTGAGGAAATAAAGATTATTTATTTATTTATTTAAAAGCATCATAGGTATAAATAATACTTAGCGCTTTCAAAAAACTCCAGAAGATTTGAGGTTTAAATAGCTTATTTTCTCATAAAGAACAAAGTTCACTTAAATGAGAAATAAACCAAATACAAATGTTATAGAATACTTAATCCAATTCTAGTATTTGATTAAATCTTCTTGATAATATGGTACAACCCCAACACAATATAAGAGAATCCATACCAATATTATAAATGCGAAAGTGTGTCTGTCTGTCTGCTAGCTTCTCAAGGCTCATCCTTTCAACTAAAAAATCAGAGTTTCCACAGTAGCAAGCAAAGCAAAGCCAAACGATTTAGCGTTCCAGTACGATGCCGTGTACCAAAGGGGTAGGTATGGGTTTAATAATAACTGCCATACTCCTTCCAAGTTAGCCCGCTTCCATCTTAGACTGCATCATCACTTACCACCAGGTGAGATTGCCGTCAAGGGCTAACGTCAGTTGTAATTCTAAGACGAGAACTCAAAAGATTCTAACCTTTTATATAACATCTTACCTGATTCAAAAGGCTTACTATGTACTTCATTCAAAAGGCTCAGTATGTACTTCATTAGATATTTTTACGAACGTTCGGGAAAGGGCCAATAAATTCCCAGCTCCTTGGTACTAAACCTGCGCTGTAAAGCATGAACTTTACCACTTCCGACGTAACCTAGGGCAGCGTACACTGAAGGAGGCAGCCAGTAAAACCTTTTAACCCGACAGGGAAATGACAACTTTATTTTGTTTGGGTTATGGTGTAAATTGTATTGAGAGGCGTTGAAGTATAGTAAATATTAGAATGCCTGTTAGGCTAACGCTACACGTGTGATCCATGGATATTGTTGTGCACTTAAAGCCTAATAGCTTTGCAGAACAAAGTTGCGAGAGCATTCTTTTGCTTATTTCAATTTTCTAAGATATTCTGCTTACATTTTAGCATGTTTAAAAGTTTTAAATTCTATTTCATTCTAGTACCAAGAAAGGTCTTGATATTTTAAACACCTATTTTGATCTCAAAAGTGGTGATAGCCTAGTGAGAAGAGATATTACACTTTTCGGAACTATGTGCGTCTTAAGCAATTACTTTAACAGAGGAGGAAAATACCTATCGTTAGGAAACCTGCCTGAGTAGTTCTCCATAATGTTCTCAGAGGTGTGTGAAGTATACCTATCCTCACTTAGCTAGCGTAGTAGACTAGAGCCTAAGCCCTTCTCATTCTGAGAGGAGACCTATGCTCAGTAGTGGGCCAGCGATAGGTTGTTGATGATGATGATAATTTTGATCTCTTGACTTGGTATATAAAAATTGCTCTTTTGTGTTACAACTTTTAATTTTAGTTTAGGCCAACAAATCTATCTTCGATCTTACTGCTTGCTATCCATAAAGTGAATCCCGACAAGACGTGTCTTGGAGCCAGAATTGAATTTGACATTCGGATAAGAATTTAGTAGTTAGGAATCGACGTCCACCTGCCTGTGACAATTTGATTCAATATTAAAAAGTCTCAATACTAACTTGTAAATGATTATTGAAATGTAACTCCAATACCGTTGACTATAAAGTCTAAAATCATTTGTTGATTACTCTAATGGGTGATAGGTTTTCCAAAGTATGCGATCTCGCCCCCGCCCACCAAAGGATAAGTAAGGTAAGCGAGAGTTTCATTGAAGGATTTCGCTATTTTGCTCTACAATTTTTACTTCTCTTTTTTTCTTACAACGCAAAATAATATAGCCGTTGATCAGACAAACCTTGCTGACCTACCTACTAATCACTACTCATACTTATTATAAATGCGAAAGTGTGTTTGTTTGTTTGTTTATTGGTTTGTCCTTCAATCACGTCGCAACAGAGTAATGGTTTATGCATGGGAATAGTTAAAGACCTTGTGAGTAACATTGGCTACTTTTTATCATGGAAAATGAAACAGTTCCCACGGAATTTTTAAAAACCTAAATTCACGCGAACGAAGTCGCGGGAATCAGCTAGTAAAAAAACAAACACGCTTTCGCATTTGTCATATTAGTAGGATATGTAATATTTACACTATTTAGAAGATGCAAAGTAGATAAAGATTTAATTTTTATTTAATAATTAATTTTTATATTTTAAAAATTAACTAGCTTATGCTCGCGACTTCGTCCACGTGGACCACACAAATTTCAAACCCCTATTTCACCCCCTTAGGGGTTGAGTTATCAAAAATCCTTTCTTAGCGAATGCCTATGCCATAATAGAGCTGCACGGCTGCATGGCAAACAGCCCGATTCGTCCAGTAGTTTGAGCTGTGCGTTGATAGATTAGTCAGTCAGTCAGTCACCTTTTCCTTTTATATATTTAGATTTTATTATAACCCATTAGCCTTAAATTAATTTTATTGATATTATTGCTCATGACAGTTCAATAGAACTTTGAGAACAAATGCACTGAAATGCTGTCGTGGAGAATTATCTATAGGGAAGCCTGAATGAAGAGTAATGCATCATTAGGCAAGTTGTGAGTTTGGCATTCAAGAGTCCCCCCCGGGAGTTCAAATCGGAGCGATTGATATTTCCTCTAGCCCTCGCCCTCCGGTTCTGTTTACGATAGACCAGTGAAGAAACATTTTTATTATAGCCATTGTATTTACGATCTGACGATATAAAGAGATTTGCGGGTAGTTGAATAAATCTTCGTAAGTTAGTACCTATCTGTCTTTATATCCTCACTAGATCAACTGTTAAGGAAATGGACTGTTCAAAAAGTGGTAGGTTCAATTGCCATTGGACTATTTTTATACCAGCTCCAAGCTTTATGCTTAGTTGAACGGGAAAGATGACTATTCATCATGATCAACCCATCACCACGGCTGGCTCACTATACTTTCTTGTCTTCTCGATGATTGTTTTTTTTTAATTTATAGACTAGCGCTTGGCTACAAACAGACCTGGTGGCAAGTGATGATGCAGCCTAAGATGGAGCGCGCTTGCCTAGAAGATGCCTCTTTACTCTCGACTTGAAGGTGGAACTGATGCTGGAAGGGTGTTACAAATCTTAGCAGTTCTGATTAGAAATGAGGAGGCCAATCGCTTGGTACGTATATCCATGGAATTTCGACTACGTACAGGTGCAGACCTTGGCGATGCCTTGCGGTACGATAGTAGAAGGGTGAATGAGGAACTGCAGGTTGAAAAGTTCTTCGGCACACTCTCCGAAAGATATCCTGTAGAATACCGATAGACAGGCAACTAAAGTAGTTACTTTTATACACGGCTATCTTTTTTGGCCTGTCAATGTCCACTGCTGGACATAAGTTTTCCCTGTTCCTTAATGAGCGTCTCCACACTCAGTTTTCAGCCTCCTATTACCGAATAAAGGACATTCTGATCATTTCGAATCGAACTGTATTTTAGAGTAAGCTTTTGTAAATACTGCGAATTTAATATAGCTTTGTTAGTAAAGTTCTTGCACCATTAAATACCTGCAAAATTAGTTTTCTAACAGTGATTTCTGCCATGTTCTCTTATGTGATATATTGTTTCTCGAATCAATGAGGTCTGGGGGTGTCAAAGGCAGTTTAAATTGAATTGTAGAGCATGATTTACGCAGTCAATATATTACAGCTGCTCGTAGCGCGAGCACGCCCCAATCATGTCACAGGTACTTCAAACTATTCAATAGTAATGTCTAATGTATATCAACCTCAGTAGTTCAACGGTATGGAAGCGAATTGGTATTCTGTTCCTAGGATAAAACTTCGCATATTGTTATGGCTGCACTACATAGAGGTTCAATATCTTTTTGTTTCGTAGGGAAAATCCATCATGGATACCACCGGCCACGGCCAGTGGTTAATGTCCTACCGACTAAAAACCTCACGAAATTCCATCCCACCGCTGCAGCTAACGACGGAGCACAAGGGACCGACAACTACTTTCTACTCCACCAGCGGATGTCCGCTGAAGCAGACTCTACGTGCCCCCAAACACCGATAAGGCATGCCGGAACCACGGAGCGCCAACCGACTCGAGAACCATACTGTGAGCGACGGACCGCCTCGTGTCCATTGTCCACACGTCCCGAGAGAAAGAAAATCCACTTAGGTTTAAAATGAGTGACGTTCCGTCATCTATCGTTAGTAAAACCATGCTAATATTATAATTGCGAAATTTTGTCTGTCTGTCTGCTTGTTACCTTTTGACGGCTTATCTGTATAAGTACTCGATTTTGACGAAAGTTGGTATAGAAATATCTTGCATTCCGGAGACGGATAGGCTTTTTTATCTTCCGGAAAATCAAAGAGTTTCCACAGGATTTTTAAAAAGTAATTACAGACGGATTAAGTCGCGGACATCATCTAGTACAAAATAAAGGTTGCTTTCTAGTATCCGAGCTTATAGACCTAAAGTTTAACATTAATTTTTAAGTTCAACCAATATGTATGGGAAGGCACTGGCTCCTAAGATACGGGATCTCCTAGTTTAGGAGCCACGACTCAATTTAAGTGAAATGTACAAAAATTTAGTAATAAATAAATAAATATTCATTCATTCATTCATTAAAAAAATATATCGATGTTTATATTCGGTAACCTACCCGTCACATAATTAAATAACCTACTCTACTGCAAGTAGATGTACATTATTGTACCTACATTATACTTAACGCAAGCCTTACAAACACCTCAGTGTAATGACCACACAAAGGGTGTCACTTAAGCCCGCTCGTGTTCCCTCCTTATACACGCTTTGCAACGGAACATACTTGTACTGCGCTGTTTGAGACCCCGACATAACAACACTTGAAAAGATAGCTCTGAAAACATTCCGCGACTCTATATTTTCCTAGTCTCTCGAGAACTTTTCTCAAGACTTCTTTTTAGACATTTTTCTTTCAACATAGACTTAAGCTCTAACTGTAGATAAGATACAGCTTTTATTATTTGGAGGAAGAAAACCCTCATGGATTGCATCTGACATGCCCGAATCCACTGCAGATGTTGCGCAGTGGCCTACGGACTAAAAAACCTCCTCCACTCTTCAATCCACTCACGGCTTTTTAGAAAAACATTTCACGTCACGTTCTTAGAAAAAAAACGTCAGGAAGTACATCAGATAAGAATCAGGTTAAAACTGTCATGCTTGGAGCACAATAACTACCAGGTCAGACTATTTACCAAAGTCCTATCTGCAAAGTTAGACCAAATCATTTTGCTCAGCATCAACCTATCGCGTGCTCACTAACTGACGGCACGGTCTTCTCTCAGAATGAGGAATACTTACTTGTTAGTCCCCCCCACAGTAGCTATGTGCGGATTGGCAGACTGCACACACCTTTGAGAACATTATGGATAACTCACATACATGCAAGTTTCCTTACGCGACGATGTTTCATGTATTTCACCGTTAAAGCAGGTAAGGTAAGCACCGGCAGCGCAGGAATACTGAGCAATAATAATTTAAATAGAGAGCATTTCACAATCAAAGATTTTCTGGTGCTTGGCAGTTTCTTTGGGTCCATTTTTTACGATGCCATTCGTAAATCACTACCCATATTATAAATGCGAAAGTGTGTTCGTTTGTTGGTTTATTGGTTTGTTGATTTATTGGTTTGTCAAATTCTCTTCAATAATGTCGCAACGGAGCAACGGAGTGACGTGGTTTTTTGCATGGGTATAGTTTAAGACCTGGAGAGTGACATAGTTTACTTTTTATCCCGGAAAATCAATGAGTTCCCACGGGATTAAAAAAAACCTAAATCCACGCGTATGAAGTTGCGGGCGTTAGCAAGTACAAAATACAAATGAGGCAATATCAATGCAAATATGCATTCTCGTAACCGATTGCGAGTAACGGCATCTGAATAGAAGGCAAACAGGGACAAAGGGCTGTCTCGCAATTCGTCCCTTGATTGGGTATCGCGCACCTGTCACCCTCTAAAGTGCAGGGCCCGAACAAAGAACGGCGTGTGCCACAAGATACGTAAACAAATAAAATTATAATTAGGTACCGTATTGAAATATAATATTACCCCCCTAGATCAAAACGAACAGTGTCGAAACTGTTTCAACAAGTTTGAACTGAAACACTTGACCCCATTTAATTTTAGTAGATAACTACTTATGCTTTATACTATATTCAAAACACAATCATTATCAGGAACTTCCACAATGACCACACGCTACGGTTTTGCGCCGTCTGAATCCAGCGGCGGCTCCCTTGCGATTCGTTTGAGTCGTACGTCCACCTAGCGGAGGGGGGGGGGGGGGGAGGGGTCTTGACAGTTCACTGCGCTTTCCGGTGGGAATTTCACATTTTAAATGTAATGTTATAATTTATTAATTAATAATTAATTATTAGTCACTGTGCTTGTTCGTTTGCTTGCTATTGATAATAAAAAAAAGTTTAAGACAGATTGAACGTCCGTAACTTGTACCACAATGAAAGTCGACAGGTGTGTAGGATTGTCGATGGCGTCACTTGAATTCTTGATGCAAGGGATTGAGTTTTGAGCTTTTAGCGTCAAGCACCTTCGTAACTAATCGAGTGTTCAGTGTTCAATGTTCGTGTTCAGTATTTTGGACATAGATCGACGCGGTTGTTCTATAGCCGCATCATTGAAAGTATCAAGGTTGCACGACACTTTTATTCAATTTATGACGAGATTCGCGTCGAAAATTCAAGGTGGTTTTCGAGCAGCAAACGGTGTGATTTTTGCGCTGCAAATTCGTATCATGGTCAGAGTAGTGATTTTTCTTTTCTAAAAACGGTATAAACTCAACACCGGGACCAGAATAGTTTTACTACAACAGCTAATTCTTCAGAGGCAACAAATAGATCAAGTGGCCAGTTCGAATGTAGCGGAAATATATCGATGTGTGTATGAATTCGGTATTTGACTACAAAAATAAATTATTTCTCAGTGATTATTAAATAGAGGGTCTTCCAAAATACGTAAAACCCACGTCCTTAGTTAGTTTTAAGTGCAATAACCATTTTAAATTATCGATTAAACTAAAAAAAAACGTACCTTCGTCTATTTTTTATTTTTATTTATTGGACACAACAGATTATGACAGTAATTGATAAAGTAATACAAGTCATGAATAAAACTAGTCACTCTCCAAAAAAAAGTGTGTACAAATGCAGTTATTAGTAATGGACGTGTACGAAGTTAGTAACGCACTCACTATTAAACAATACCTATACTGTAATAAAAGAACATAGAACTAAAAATTTGTTAAAAATCGAACACTAAATAAAGTACTTACGTGTTATTGTGTTAGTTACTATACAAAACAAAAACCTATTAATATAAATTATAAGTAAATTATAAGAACCTAGAAAACAAAAATATAAGTGAATTACATTAATTGAATTAAAAAGTAGAAACGTCATTATGATGATAAAAAGTTACTGATTTGACTAGTTGTCAAATACCGTATTGTTGATGCGTTATTCTATGTATCGCCACTATTAATAGTAACTGATAGTAGCAACACATTTTTTCGGTTAGTTGCATGACATGGACCGACAGGGAGGACCCACCTGTTTTATTGGTAAAAAAAGCTAAGAAAAAGACACGAAAAAGCTTTATTGCACTGAGCAATATCTAGGTAAGCGCGCTCCAATCTAGACTTCATCCTTTTTACCAGGCACTAGCTGTTTTGTCTTTTCCCGTGAATTTTCCAAAAAAATCTCTCCTACTCGTTCTCAAGTTGTCGTTCTCAAGTTATGGCGTGACCAAGGGAAAAAGGGATTTATTTTTATATATATTATGATGATTGTCGTCAAACGAAGGCATATTACAATACAAAAAGTTTGCTGGGGCGGTTGAAGGTAGAGCCACCATATTAGTACTTGAAGTCCATGTTCACTCTTTTGAGTGAGAGTGAACTTGCTGTAAATTATACAATACGAGTACAACACGTCATATGGGGTATTGCTGTTCCATTTAAAAAATTAATACTCGTGTTTGAATGCCGTCGAAGTGGTTGTGCATTTCCTTTTAGGCTTTTTGTTTTATAAAAATGTGACGTGTTTTCAAAGATTTTATGTTTTTCAATATTGTGAGTGCTATAAGTACTCCTATGAGTATAGCCTATAGGTGTAGTTATTACATACTCGTTTAATTATTTATTCAGAAGGTGATTCATGTTAATATTTGTGCTTGGATTGCGAATGTTTTTATATTATGAAATCTTTTTATGCAATAATATTACACCATAGGCATGTTAGTTGTTATGTTCATATTATATAGCGTATACAAGAATTGTGCTTAATGATGAGTAAAACAGAAGATACAAAACACACGAGAGAAAAAAGATCGCGCTTTACAAAATAATAATATGTGAACCAAGTGTCGTAATTTTAAGTCTTCGCTTTAGATAAAAGTAAGTAACGTATCTACTTTTTGACCTTTTTTGTGTTAAAATAGTTTTCCTGCAGGTTAGGTCAAAATAATGCAACAAAATGAATCCTAAGAACGTGTGGATGGCTCATTTCGACTCATTGATCGATTCGTGTTTTTCAAAAACAAAAGTGATATTTTTCTTTAAAAATTTATAAAAAATGTCTACTTACCACTTCTACGTGTATTCTTTTACTATTTATGTTTTACCTAATATACTTATATGTGATGCTCAAGTACACTGCTCCGCGCTTTTATGGTAATTGTTTAGAACGGGCGTGTTGTGCAGATGTTACCGTCTTCCTTACAACCAGTGTTACAACTTAACCCTTTTCCTTTATCTAACTGTACTTTTGTTTACCATTTTCATATTATTTTCTTTTCCAGAAAAATCAGTAAGCTTTTACACTAAAATAAATGGGCATTTATTGATGGACAAGATTATAGGTATAGTCCGCGCCAGATTGAGATGGCAATCGGGGTATGATGCGGTGAGACGCCCCGTACACCTGCACGTCACTCTGACTTTGCTTCTGACTTAAGTCAGAGTTAAAACGAGACAGATGTATATCTCTCACATAAATCTATCTCGTTTTAGCAAAGTCAAAGTGCGATCTATAGATCTCAGGCTAAGTGCCGAAATGACATTTTTGGGGGTAGATGTTATGCGCCTCACGAGCATTCGCCACTTGTCCCTGCTGGCTGCTGGCTGATAGTCTGGTACACTCGTACAAGGGACCGCCCACAGCGGACTTAATTTGGTCGGTCCAAACATCTAGATAAAATATTTCTTTAACATTTTTCCTTCTCTACTATTTCAAATAAAGTTCACGAGAAACTTTAAACTACGTTCAAAAGGTTGCCTTGCCATCGGAGGGGAAAATGAAGTAATCGGATAAGAGCTTTCAACTTTAATTGCGTTGGGGGATATGTTTTTGAGCTAGAACAGTATTGGGACATGAAACATAAATGTTCTTATCTGAAAAATAATAATCTCTTTTAGTATATTTCTTAGAAAGTAAATGTAATTATTCGGAAATGATAATGCAGAAGTAAGCAAGTAGGTTGTATTGAAAATTTTACATTGAAATGCATATACCTAGGCATGGCATTTTCCTTCGAAAAATATCTCAAATTTCTGGTTTACATGCAAACTTAGTTTAGCGCAACAGTTCGGGTTTAGTTTATTTTGTAAATATACAATTTATAGGCGATTTCCTTAGAAGACGTAGGGAAGCCTTTTGATGAAATAGGTATTGGTGTATATCAATGTTATAAGTACTATTATATTATTCTGTGGTTATAGGTAGAGCTAGCTATATGTAAGTTGAAGTCAGCCCCTTGTAACAAAGGCTTCTGTTGAATGACGTTCTTTTAACTGTCACAGGATCATAGCCCTTATGGAAGCTGTTTCCATTGTGCTACGGCACGGTACTGGACATTTTATTACGTTATTTAGACAGGTTCGACATATTTCATTTCATTTCTAGAATCTATATAATAGGAAATAAAATAGTTTATTTGTATGAATATGGGACGACAAGGTGATTACAATACAGAGTTAAACCAAAAAATTCAGTCAGGAAACCCTGACATACAATTTTTTGACAGAGTAGGTATAGGTAGTATAATTTTCATTCTTCTTTTTCTTGCAATATTCGTTAATAGACTATATTGAAATCTCAAGGATAAAACATTAAAACTTTCAGCCATGTAAGTTGTAGGCCATGAGAAAAATAAAAATACAATATGTAAGATCGCGGCTATTGGCAGAACAGACTATAGTATGTAGCAGCATGGATAGGTACTGTTTGTTTAATGATGAAGAAAACATCAAGGGATCTACAGCTATAGTACGCGAAAGTTCGAGATGACATTCGGGCTATGAGAGGGGAGGGGGGGGGGGGCATCGGCACGTCACGCACCGCGTTAGCCCGGAGGCTGTGCGGGGCGTCTCTACCCCGATTGCCAAGTTGAGATGTCGCGAACTATACTTATTAAGAATGAATATAAACTAGTCCGCAACAATAAATCGAGCCTTTGCCGTCACAAGATTAGCAAATAAAAGAAAAACCTGCACAATGGAAACAGTACAATTTCTACTAATACTTACCGCAAATATTTCGACGTCCATGAGACAAACCTCACACAAACTGGAGGGTGGATTGAACTGGGGTGACTTAAGGCTTGTTCCCTACTGTTACATGTCGACACCAAACCTATTAGACCTCTCATCAAATAAAAACTTTACGTATTCCAAGGGAATTAGGTTGACTTTTAAGTATGGGTAAGGCCTTGTTATTTGGTTTTATACTTGAAATATGATAATCGTCTCGTCTGATGATGGTATTCATAGTTTGCAACGAAAGACGGAAGCCCTAGATGTTGGGAGGGAAAATTACTGCGCTTTTCTCCGTGGAAAATACGTCGACAATATAAGTGTAAAGATATTATATAAATGCTATGTCGACGGCTATGTATCAAAACATATATGGTTAGCCTGTAGTTAGTTGTTAGGTTTTTTTATTCAAACATAGCCCTCGACTGCAATCCCACCTGTTGGTAAGTTATATTATAAAGGGGGCAGAATCTAAATATATAAAAGGAAAAGGTGATTGACTGACTGACTGACTGACTGATCTATCAACGCACAGCTCAAACTACTGGACGGATCGGGCTGAAATTTGGCATGCAGATAGCTATTATGACGTAGGCATCCACTAAGAAAGGATTTTTGAAAATTCAACCCCTAAGTGGGTGAAATAGGAGTTTGAAATTTGTATAGTCCACGCGGACGAATCTTTTGACGAGAGGTAAAGCTTAGCTCAAACCGCTTGATATAGAAACTTGAGATTTTACATCTATGACGTTTAGACTACCTGAAAAAACAATTTTGGGAAATTTTGGGTGAAAAAATACATCCAGGAAAAGCTGTGAAGTCGTGGAAAAAGCCAGTTCAATATAGAAACCAGGTAATTCTAGAAGGCCTTACAAATCCGTTCGCGTAGTGTTTGATTTCTCTAATCGCAAACATGAGCTGTAATTGCCTCGTAGTTCTGAACCCATACGAATATTCTTCTGCAATACTAGTACCGTCTTGTACCTGCTACTAACATAAAAAGGAATAGAGTAGACCTCGCACAACTTTTTATTTTATTTTAATAATATTACTTAATGTACTCTTGTTCAAATTTCTGCGGCAACCAAAATTTGATAATTTCTAAAGCAACATTTATAGAAAGTATTAGCTGATAACTGAAGTCACGCGTGGATATTTTATAAATGCGAAAGTGTGTTTGTTTGTTGGTTTATTAGTTTGTTGGTTTGTCTTTCAATCACGTCGCAATGAAGCAACGGATTGGCGTGATTTTGCATGGGTTTGGCATTTAAAGACCTGGAGAGTAACATAGACCTACTTTTGATCCCGGAAAATCAATGCATTCCCACGGGGTTTTAAAAAACATAAATTCACATCACTTGGTATTCTATTAGGTATAAAATTATAAAAGGAAAAGGTGACTAACTGACGAACTCATCCATCAATTCACAACTCAAACTAATGGACGGATGGGTTGAAAGGCATGCAGATTGATTTTATGACTTAGACATCCGCTAATAAAAGGTTTTTAAAATCAATTCTTAAGGGTGTAAGTGTGTTGTGTAGACGAAGTAACGAGCATAAGCTGGTTTTTTTATATATTTAAAAAAAGAAATAGTTAAACTAACAAAAGTATAGAAAATAAAAATAAATAGGTAAGACATATACCAAATAGAGGCTATCAAGAAAATAATAGGTAATTTTAGTTTTAGCAACTGCGCTTCTCTACAGATTGCACTGTTCCTAAGTAAAGTAAGCTAGGTAATTCAATTACAACTCCTTCAGCGGCACCCGACGTACGAGGGGAAAATATAGTAGGATATAATATATCCTTCAATAAGTTATATTATAGTCCTATACATTCATACTTTGTACCTAACCTTTAGCAGACGTCCGAAAAAATGGTCAAGCCGACAAAAGTTGGGAAATGTAAAACACAAGACATTTATTAAAAATCGAAGAAAATGTTGATCCCATTTACCTACTACGATTTTTATTTGGTCAACTCGATCCAATTTCGATTGTCGGGGAGGAGGATACTACACACACAAGTGTCCCCTTGAATTCCCTAGCTCTCCCTAACTCAGTGCCAAAATTGTACCTATTGGTATGAAAACGCGTAGTTTCATTTACTTTTATTTAACTCAATGGCTGTCGTATAGGTCAATACAACAACATGGCGACCACTATTGTTTTTAATAAAGAAATAAACCAACGCAACCAAACGCAACACGCATTTAAATGTCCGACCACATTTCGCGACCGCGGTTCCGTTCTTAATATTTGGTGACAGTAACAAAGTAACTTTATACAGCTATAGTGAGACTATGCCTATGTACGACCACTGCTTGATGGCATTTCCACTGTGGTGTGCTTCTGGTATTGTACGTCGGATAGACCCTAAAGATAGTCGTTGTCGGGAGAAATCGGATTCAAATAAAGCGATCGTCGGCGTCTGCGTTAAACTACATAGGTTACGTAAGAGACCAATACCTTTTCATAGCATGATGGTTGTACTTTATTGCGTACAGTTTGTTCAATTTTGTTCTTCAAAGAAAAGAACCGTTTAATACGCGTATCCTTTTATAGCACTCCCTTCTGAAATATGTAGGTATAGGCTGCTTCAGGAAGATGCTTTTTGTAGAAAAGTAAATTTCATTGCTTAAACTTTCCCGCTTGACCTTTAATAGTGGCAACACTGTGTTAACTTTTATAAGAGGCTAGCTGATGCCCATGACTTTCCCAGCGTGGATTTAAGATTTTTTTATATTTTATATTATTTCTACACTTCAAAGATTTTTTTTAATAATTTCAAATAGATATAACGAATGACAGGAATGAGTGGAAGAAGAAGACATGTTGTGCCGACCCCACGTAGCGTGGGATAAGGTAAGGAAGAAGAAAGAAAAGTGTTAAGTTCATGTAAAAAAGAGGTGGATAATACGTTGACGAATGACAGGAATGAGTGGAAGAAGAAGACATGTTGTGCCGACCCCACGTAGCGTGGGATAAGGTAAGGAAGAAGAAGAAGAAGAGTTTCAAATAGATATAAAGTAGCTTAGTGGTCAGAGCGACGGGCGCAATCCCAGGAGACGCGGGTTCGATTCCTGCCCGTCCGCAATTTTTGATATGTGTTTAAAGTTATTTAAAAATATCCTATGCTCGAGGATGCAAACTTTCTCTGTGCTAATTGGTCATGACTGATTCGGAGTTTGAGGAGAAAGGCACACATTTTCGTAAAGATTGTTTTGAAGAGATCGTGGTTTTATACCCTTTTTCCTCTTTCTTTATACCTTTCTATTATTATGTAATAATTTTCCGGCAAAAGGAAAAAGGTTATAGGTGAGGTAATGGGCCTTACCATACTTCCTCCAAAAGATAAGACGATCAATCTTCGTCCACGGAAATCTAACTCAAACTAGACACACGGCATAACATAGTACAATATCACCTACTTACATATGTATGGATGGGAGGTAGTCGGTATACAGGGTGGAAACGTAAATTGTGCGACGTTAAGTTACAATGATGTATTTTAATATCTCTAAAACTGAGAAAATGTTGAAAATAGGTATAGGGCACTTCAATTATTACTTAAATAGCTGATGCCTGCGACTTCGTCAACGTGGAATTCGGTTTTTAAAAATTCCGTGGAAACTCTGTGAGTTTCCGTGATAAAAAGTAACCTATGTCAATCTGCAGGTTTTAATTTATACCCATGCAAAAAATCACGTCAATCCGTTGCACCGTAGCGACGTGATTGAAGGACAAACCAACAAACCAAAAAATTTAATCAACGCGGACGAAGTTGGGGGCATCAGCTAGTCTCGTATAATTTTGTGTAATAATGACCTGAGTACACTTAACGTACATCCTGTATAAACACCGGTCTCCTTGATATATCGTCTGTTCCTGCAAGGCGCACAATAGTGCCATTGTCACGCTACCACACAATCCCTCATTCGGATTTACGACTTTATACTTTTATTGGGTTATTTGGTCCCCGCAATTTATAACTGGCACTGAAATTTTAAATATTGCACCCAGTACCCTTAGCACGAGTTGGCACGACAATGTTGATAGATTTCGAGTATTAAAACATTTAAACGTCAAAGCAAAATGTAACGTCAAAGCCTCTTAAAGTCATGTTAGGTAATTTGCGAAATTAAACTCAAAATATCTTCATTGAATTGATATTTAATGTCCATCTATCGAAAATATTATTATCTAGGGAGAACAGCCACGATCGCTACGCGAGAGAGTATTTCTATACAGACTCAAGTCATTTGTTGCGTCTGTCAAAAGCCAGATGGATTGATCAAGGATGGATCGATACGATCAAAAATATTATTATGGCACGTTCGGATGTGCGTCACAGTCGTAACTCGTATATTCAATAGGCACGTATTAAGTATGTACTTGTTTTTATGTTGTTAAGTTTCCTCTTGAACAGCCTTAAGTCGAAAACTAGGCAAGTAGTGTCTTTTAATTTAAGTCAATAGTTTTTCAATATTCGAAATCTATCATCGTTGTCGAAATTATTATGTTAACTTGTACTAAGGGTACTGAAATCGACGTTGCGTTCGTTTATTACGCAAAATCTCGATTTATTGGGGCTAATAATTGGCCTTTATTGGCAAGGTACGAATAGGTACAGATGGGTCCAAAAAATCGTAGGCATTTTATAAAGCCGTATTAATCTGAGCTTATTCTGCGTACACTGGTTTTATAGGGATGTTATTTATAGTATAGAGGCAAAGGCCTAGGGGTGTTACATACCTACTCATTACCATTGAATTAAGTGTATAGAATGGCTATGCTCATTACAAGTAGTGCCCATACTGACCACGCTGGGCAGGCGGGTTGGTCAGCGCAGGGCTGAAGGCTATTTGGCACCAGTGACGCTGCTGCCCGTCTCTGATCTGTGTTATTTAAAGCCAAGCAATTTGGAATGGTTATCCCGCCATTGCACGTGAGGTTGACCATTGGGGTGCTAAGATGTTAGTGCACCCAGAGAACTCTCAGACATGCAGGTTTCCTCACGATGTTTTCCTTCACCGTTAAAACAAGTGATATTCAATTACTTAAAACGTACATAACTCCGAATAGTTAGAGGTGCGTGCCCGGGACCGAACCTCCGACCTCCGATTAGGTGGCGGACGTCCTAACCACTAGGCTATCACAGCACATTAATTAGAGTCAGTTATGCCCAATAGTGGAGTTAAAACCTATAACATTTTGGATTTTAGTCTACCCATAACACGTAGAGGTATAGAGGTATATTTTTGGTACTCTGTTCATAATGAACTAAGAGCCAGCGCGTGCCAGACCTTCGTTATTTTATAAAAGCTGTAAGTATCTATGCTTATGTGCCATGAAGGAACGATCAGCGACTATGAAGTTTGGATCATGGTGGCTTTGGTAGATAACAGGTAACAAAGGTGGTAAAAAATTACTCCGCCATAAATATGTAGTAGGTACCTACTTTTCTTAATAGGGTACACAACCGTGGTCTATAAGTCACTGAAATCAATTATTCGTTTAAGACTATTGAGAATAACTAACTGTAACTGAGACTTTTCTTTTCAAGTCATAAAAATTCCTTATTTGTATTCCTCTTTTGTCGTCCTTTAAAGGCCCCTTTTACCCTATTTAAAAAAATAATTGGCTGAAACGTAATTTGTTGCGTTGTTTGTATCGAAAATTATACTTCCAAATGGCAGCTGAGCCAAGGTGACAGATGCTAAAGAATGTTTCGAATGATTTCGTTCTTTTCATTCGATTTTAATATTTTTCGCCACGCATCGCGGCGAGGGGTAGGTCTTCAAAGGATGTAATTACGCTCTTAGCTTAGGGAGGTATATATAGGTGCACGCGACTTTTTAATCTGTGATAATATCTGAGGCGTGGACTTATAAAATTACAAGCTGATGCCCGCGACTTCGTCCGCGTCGAATTCGGTTTTGTAAAAATCGCGTGGGAACTCTTTGATTTAGAAATGCTTTGAAAAAGTAACCTATATGTTTTTATCTATACCCATATAAAAAATCACGTCAATCCGTTGCACCGTTGCGACGTGATTGAAGGACAAACCAACAAACAAACACACGAATTCGAATTTATAATAAGGGTACTGATTCGTTTGATGAGGTTTTTGCTTCTGTTATTAGTTATTACATTCAAAGTATCGTGTACTTTTGAAATGAAAGCAGGCTTAGACAGAAATTGTTGCTAATTCTGTTGTTCATAACCCTTAACTAAACTAAAATAACATACCTTGTATTGCTGTCTCTGTCACAATAATCCCTGCAGAAAAAGATAGCGCTACATTTAGAGCTAGCGCGCACCACGGTGCAGTGAGTTGTGGCGCTTTAAAATCCGTATCAATCAAGACAAGATTCAGTGTTTTGTTGAAAAAATTACCATATCTAGGTAGGTACTTATTCCAAAAATAAATAAACAACGACTAGAAAGTCAATTACGAACTTGAAAATTTCATACGTTTTTAAAAATCCACTTATTGACATTTGTTTTTCGGACTATAGCGGCGGTTACGCACTCATCCGATCCGAGTCCTTGAAAATACGTTCCTTTATGTTTTGTATGGGAGCTTATAGATAATAATCGCTGGTATTCTCACGGATGACGGATAGAACTCGGATGACGGAAGTGCAGTGCGTAATCGCCGTAATTCTTATTGTTAAAATTATATAAATTACAATATATAAAATGTCAATTATAAAATTATATATATGAAAAGGTAAAAGAAAAAAATCTAAATGTTTTACTCAGAGTATTTGAATTTAGTTAACACAGTTCATTTCAAAAACACCCATTCGGGTGAGTATCCCATCTTCTATTGTTGGGGTATTAAGACGTGTACACAGTAAGTGTAAAGGAAGGCTGTGTTGCAAATTGCGGGTTTGGAGTGCGCCCTCGTATTTGCGGTGTGCCCTAGCGCCAGGGCGGCCCGCAATAGGTACTCTTGCGTTGCTGTTATGACATTGGCTATTAGTGTTACAACCACTGAAATAGACGTATAAACTACGCCGTAAAAGGTGTACCATTCAAAATTATTTTTTGAGCCAATCCAAAGCGCCCTTCCGAGCGTACAGGGAATTAACATTGACACCTTGTGTCAAATGCTTGTTATGTTGATATGGTACTGACAGATTGGTCATCTATAATATAAAAATGAATCACTAAATGTGTTGGTCATTGCAAATCTCGAGAACAGCTGAACCGATATCGCTAATTATTTTTTTATAATATTCCTTGAAGTACGAGGAATGAGGATGGTTCTTACGGAGAGAAAAATTTAATTTGAATCGACTGTTAGGCGGTACGAAGTTCGCCGGGGCAGCTAGTTACCAATATAATTAGTCCGAGCACGCTCACATGACGATCAATGTTGCTATAAGCGCCAAAATTGCGATAAGTAATCAAGTTGCCTCCAAAGCGGACGAGCAATCGCAAACTAAGCGTTCTTATATTCGTAAAGGTCAGTGGTTACTACGTTTTTCGTAATGACATGAAGCTGGCGACTGATCATTTGAACGTAATGTTATGTTATGTTACAATGTGAGCTAAGGCGATTCGAGAAATATGCTTGCAATGCTGTTATACAAAAAAACTCGAAAAGAAATACTTGGTTCTCGTCAGTCATTTAAAGCTCTCCTCACCTTAAACCAAATGAAGAGCAACCGCCGAGTTTCTTGCTGGTTCTTCTCGATAGGAATGGCGACTCGAACCAGTGGTAGATTCTCTTGACGATTCATTATTACAAAGTAAAGTTTATTTGAGTAAAAAAATATTTCTTTAAAAATAGCTTTCCATTAGTATCTAATGCATTGTAAAGAACGGGAGTTCGCCTATAATCGCCGATTGTTTGACGTCGGCATTAAAACAGCGAAATGTCAATATTTGCGGGCCAAGGGCCGAGGGTTGTAATCCGGACCCGAACTGGCTCCGCAAATACCTACTTGGCATATTCCAACTCCACGACAGTTAGGCCCGGTATCCACCTGAACGGAGAGGAGAGGAGATGCGTTCAATCGACCAATCAGATTCAAAATAGATGACGTGAAAAAATTATCACGTCATCTTTTAAAAATCGGATTGGTTTACTGTACACATCTCCTCTCCGCTCCACTTAGGTGGATACCGGGCCTTATGGTGAGATCTATAGAGCGCACTCTGACTTAGCTTAGACTTAAGACAGAGTTAAAACGAGACAGAGCTATATCACTCACATAAATCTGTCTCGGTTTAACTCAATCTTAAGTCTAAGCAAAGTCAAAGTGCGCTCTATAGATCTCAGACTTAGAAAACAACAAAACGTCCCTGGCAGGCGTCAAATTTTCTTACGCTATACTCTGATTTTTAATTCGGTAGAATTCTGACGTCATTTTTATACATCAGGGGAGTTATTTGTATGAAAAACAGGGTGCCCACCACCTGAAGTTCGATTTTTACCCCAAATTACTTAAAATCCCTATCAAAATAAAAAACCTGCCAAGTGCGAAACACATGGAGTCTGCAATCTTCGTAGAAGTGCTACGTCTAAGGTTACAAGGCTACGAATAATCGAATTAACTGTAACATTATTGTGTGTATCAGTACCCGTAGTACAAGATTTTACGTCTCACCAAACGAAACCAAATTCGAGAGTCGAAATACTTCCGCGTTACAGTAAACTGGATCTTAAATGCCTTGTTTTAAAGCTCAAGTTTGTCTATACTTCTACAGCCAGCGCTCCAAGCGGAAACATTGCGAAATTAAAATCAGTGGCATTGAATATTTGACTTCAATTCAAGGCTGTTTAGGTCCATTTTACTGTAACGCGGAAGTATTTCGACTCTCGAATTTGGTTTGGTTTGGTGAGACGTAAAATCTTGTACTACGGGTACAGACAATTACAGAATATTACAGAAGCTACAAGTTAGTATCCGATCATGTTAATTTGTGTTTCATATGTGACAATGTATGTTTATACATTGACATATTATATTATAGGCTTTAATGTTATTCCAAGATACTGTTTAACGCTTGAAGAGCATTGTTCGATCATGCAAGTTACGTAATTTGACCAATTATAACATTATGCAACAGTGCATTAATGGAGTACACCTGCTTATACAGGTTGAAACCAGAACGCTAGCAAAAACTTAGCGTTATTGTTATACTACCTAAACACAATCCAATACCAATAACCATTTGCCTCATTTTGTAGTGATTCAGTATTTTTCTAACCCGCAATATATAGCATATAAAACTCGGGTCGGGCCCCACCTACGACGCGGCATTGACTCCGAGTGGCCTATTTACGCAACATTCGTTAACCTGTAGCGTAACTCAGATGTATTATTTGCAATAAATCGTGAACTTTTACAAAATATAGGATTTTTAAACATTTTTTCGAGTTTTTTTTTCTTGTATCATATCAGTAATCATCAGTACTATATCCTGTCTTCGTTTTTGCTAGCGTTCTAGATACACCCTGTATACACAACTAGATAACTCGCTACCCTGCTGGCTAAGTGCGGATTGGTACACTTCACACATCTTTGAGAACATTGTAGAAAACTCTCAGATATGAGGTTTCCCCACAACGTTAAATGATTTTTTTTTTAAACGCACATAACTCCGAAAAGTTAGAGGTGCTTGCTCGGGATCGAACCCCCGACTCCCCCCGAATAGAAGGCCGATATCTAATATCAAATATATAAATAAATCACTATAAATAAATAAAAATATTTTTTATTCAATTAAACTTTTACAAGTACTTTTGCCTGCTTTACATAGGTACAAATCTTTAAATTTATTTATTTAAACAAGAGTAACATTTTTTTATGGAAATCTGATAAACGATAGACATAGTTACTGCTTATTAGCACTGTTATTAGTACAATTTGATTATTTAAATGAGAACTATATTTAAGTATGGTGAGCACATTTTTACTTTTTAAACCTTCGTGGTTTTTGCTGTGTCTAAATTGGATTTTGTTAAACATTCACTATGTTGGTAATTTAAAAAAAAACAAAAACAGTGCGCTAGACAAACTTCTCTTAACAAGAGTTTCCGGACAATAAACCTTTAACTGCCGTTATCGTAAACATTATCACTGACCACCGTCACCTTTTGACACGGCGGTAATATATCAATACCACGGAGACCTTACAAAAGACCCCCCGGCGATGAAGTGTGAGTAATAGGTCACATCGGCGAATATATTACACACGTGGAAAATTCGCAGGGAAATTGATAGTCGGGGTCTTTGTAAGGGAAAATGAGTAGTGCTTTGTTATAAACAAAAAAGGTTGGACGACCTCCGTGGTGCAGTGGTTAGCGTTGTAGGCTTATAAGGTCCTCAGGTCGAGCTGGGTCAATTTGGGAATGTAGGATTAATAGTGTTGATAGTCCAGTGGTTAAGACCTCATGCCTCCTATTTGGGGGGTTTGATTCGGGAACACATTTTATTTTTTTGGAGCTAGGTGCGTTTCAAGCATTTAAATATATAATGCTATAACGGTGCAGAAAAACATCGTGAGGAAACCTATGAGAGTTTCGACCATAATGTTCTCAGTGTGTGAAGTCTGCTAAATGCCAATTTTTCAGCCAGTGGTGAACTGTGGCCTATACCCTGAAAATAAGGGTATTGAGTATTGAGAGGAGACGTCCTGTGCTCAGTAGTGGGTCTCTGATGGATTGATATGAGGATGAATTTCCGAATTAGCTCAGGTCTAGTCTGGTGGGAAACTTTTTACTACACTTTCCACAAATCTATGCTAGCTTTTTGTCGAATAAACAAGAAATATGACATAAAACGTTTCATGATAGTATCTACACAAAAACTCTTTTCAAAAACAAAATCAGAAAATTGAAGGTACACCAACCTGAAACCTACAGCAAACAGAAACTGACGATCGTTTAAAAATTGTATTAAAGAAAAATATCGTTTGGAAATCTCTTTTCAGCGCCATTTTAAAACAACAATCATATAAATTATCTGCTGCAACGGAACTCAACGTCCAATGTTATTCGAGTCACGTTCGATTTCTATTTGTTCAATTTTTCCAACTTCAAGAAGTCAAATAAAGGTGACTGTAACTTTAAAATACGGTCCTCTTGTTTCCGCTCTCTTTACGTAAACTGTTTGATATAATGAAATCTTTGTCTCTCGGACGAAATTTAAGTTGCATTGTCCTTCCCACTTACTTATTGCCATACGTCTTAGTTACTACGAAATAGTATGCGAATAATTTTGTATTATAGATGATGCCCGAGATTTCGTCCGTGTGGAATTAATTTTTTTATAAATCCCGTGGGGATTCTTTGATTTTCCGGGATAAAACGTAGTCTATGTCACTCTCCAGGTCTATATACCCATGCAAAAATCACGTCAATCCGTTGCACCGTTATGACGTGATTGAAGGACAAACCAACAAACAAACACACTTTCGCATTTATAATAAGGGTACTAATTAGCAAAGTATTTCACCAAGATAAAATTGTCGTTTTAATTATCATTATTTAATTCTTTATGACTTGGTAACTATTCAATTAATTTTTATGTCAATCATAATCAATTTTTTTTAAATAGATCCCATACTATACTTACTGTTATTTCTTGTATGTATTGTACTATATCAACTTAGCTTTCCCAAGCGCTTAAAATAAGTCCAAATTGAAGAATTGAATACAAATACAATTATAATCAACAAAAACTTTCCTTTTAAAAACAAAGAAATAAGCTGGCAACTTAATATTGCGATAATGACTAAAACGTTTTGTTATAAAATAGATTTTAATTAATAGCTATGATGGTGCGAGTAAGAAATTAGTGAAGAAATATAGTAATTAACCACGGACTGCTAGAAGGGTTTATTATTCATGAGATATTAAAGGACAGTTAAGTCGTATAGCGACGAATAATATCCTATTAAGCTACAAATGGATAATTTTCTATTTTTTCCAAGAGAATGGAATCGCAAAGGTAATTAAAAATAAATATTAACACTGCCTTCCACTTCTATTCATTTCATCTTTTTTTAAATTTCACAAAGGGATTTTGCATTTGCTATTCTACGAAATATTAGCACATAAAACCGACTTACTCTCTATTCATTTGACAAATAAAAAGTTACGCTATTCCTATTCAAATAGAGTCAAGATTCTAACGTTACATTAAAGTAGAAAAAGATATTTTAGCAGTAGCACATCAATTTATACGATAGGTGGTCTATGATAATTTCTAAAATAACAGACATGGAAAAGGCCGGACGCATGTAAGGATTGTAAGGTATTCTTAGTGTCAAATGCCTCATATCAATATATCAAATAGAATACCGTTTAGTCGTATATCGGCTATTTACAAAATATGGCAATTATTATATTGCACATTTGACGACCTGTAATAAAGGTTTCATATTCAGTTTTGTAGTGGTTTGTTATTCCTTTGTCTTCCTCTTGTGCCTGTCCGATTTTATCGAAGGTTTGCAATCCGTTCTATTCTTTGCGAGGCGAAACTGTTTGTCGGCATATCAAACCAAGTAAATTACTAAAAGGACCGATTATTATCATCATGATCGCCGGCCTACTACTGAGCATGGGTCTCTTCTCAGAATGAGAAGGGTTTAGATTTAGATCTGTCTGCGAATTGGCAGACTTCACACGCCTTTAATAATATTGTGGAGAACTCTCAGGAGACTCAGGCATGTAGGTTTCCTCACGATGTTTTCCTTCACCGTTAAAGCAAGTGATATTTAATTGCTTAAAACGCACATAACTCCGATAAGTAAGAGGTGCGTGATTGTACCCGGTATTGAACCCCCGACCTACCGAAAAGAAGTCCAATGTCCTAATCACTAGGCTATCAGCACTCAGTATTATATTTTACTTGATAATATTATATTTGATTACTTGATTGGCAGATTATTATACTTATAGGTAGGTACTTGAACTTAATCAGACTATAAAGTTGATTCGCAGTTGACAAAAGAAAAATGTCGTTTGAAAATTTTTAATTGGACTTCTCTTACAAGTTCCGTTTAGAACTCGTAATTAGAAGTAATTAGAGCAAGTCAATTATTTTCGTTTGTCTTCGTTGGCTCTGTGTTGATTGGGCTTATTAATATTTTGTTTTACAAGTGGACTAAAAGTCTACCTTGTGAAATATATCCATTTTTTAACTAATTAAAACAAAAGGTTTTTTTGTATTTGTAAAGGTTTAGGCCTTGATCACTATTTACTTGCATAGTGTTCTCTTCAGAAGCCTATGCCGTACAAACTGACAGACAATAATTTTGAAAATCAGGATTTGGGGTTTCATTAGAATAAAATAAATTGCACAAACTTTTATACTTATTATAATAAAATCGACATGTAAATCTATTACGAATTTTATAAAAGGTTATTTTGAAATCACAGACAAATGCTTACGTTATATATGCGAGTGTTTGTTTATTCATTTTTATTTATTGGACACACAAAACAGATTATGACAATAATTGATAACTGAGTAATACAAGCCATGAATAAAACTAGTCACTCTCCAAAAAAAAAAGGTTATTGGTTTGTCCTTCAAAGATCGTCGCAACTTTCCAAGTCTTTAATTATATTTTATGCAACAATTTAAGTCGATCCATTGCCCCGTTGCGACTGTCACTTGTTATCTTAGAAAATCAACGAGTTTTCATAGGATTTTTATTTTATTTTGTTTATTTGAAAGTAATCAACAGCGTAAATACATAATTATTATTTAAATTTAAATCTAGTTATAACAGAATTCCAAAAGAGATTACTTAAAATTATAATTAAAACTATTTTAACAGAATAGATTTAGAATAAATGTAGATATATACAATAATAAAATTACAACAGTGTGTGTGTATGCTTGTGTGTGTGTGTGTGTGTGTGTGTATGCGTGTGTGAGTGTGTGCTTGTGTGTGTGTGCGTATGAAAAAAATTAAAAAGCTATATCCACGCGGACGAAGTCGCGGGCATCAGTTAAGTTTCTACTTAATATTAAAAAAAAATTGTACCAAAAACATATTACAATAAAGAAAAATAGAGAGTAAAAGTGGACAGGGAAGCACTTATCTCTATGAGAGATCTCTACCAGTGACCCTTGGCAGTGCGAGAGGTTGTAGAGGGAGTAGAATAGGTACAAAAGGATGATACAAAGTTATTCATGAAAAGAACATTATAGATACTATGTATTGTAACATTATATAATATACACGTAGGTATATGAAAACAACTTACATAAACATACATATTTCGTGAAAAAAAAACAACTCATATTTGAAAGAAAGAAAGAAAGAAGAAAGAAAGAAAAACGTTTATTTTTTAATTTGAATTTGAAAAGTAGGTATACGTGTAACGTGTAAATAGGTTACCTACATAACATAGGTACATAGGTTACCTACATACATTCGGTAGGTATACCCATAGTATACCTACCGAATCTAATGTACACTATAGCGCCGTATAGTCGGACGCGACGGATGGCACATTTCCCTCATTATTTATTTAAAACCCCTTCCGATTGTCTTGTATTGTATGTGACTCAAGTGACAAGAATTTTAGATAGTGAGTATTTTCAAATAGGTAGGTATCATAATAACTATATAAAGGTCTTTGTTTTCAATGGTATTTCAATGGTAGCATGAATGGTAAAAAAGGTGACAAATCACCGTAACAGTTTGTCTGTCAGTCTTTCTGTCTGTTCATCTGCCAACTTTGCACAGCTCATCCGATAAACCAATTTAAATGAAATTTGGTCCACAGATAGCTTGCATCCCGGCTTTGCATAGGAATATCTTAAGATCATCGAAAAAAAATAGGTACTGACCATCGACTAACTATAATAGCAGTATTCAATAAACAAAGTCAATTATAAGTTTTGTTATTTATAAATAGTTAAAGTTTAAGAATATTTAATCATTTTCAATCGTGTATAAAAATTAAGTAAATAAATTGTTTATTGGTTAAAAACATAGATACAAGTGCATCTGCATATTTAAATGTGCAATACGTTCTCATAATATTTTTATTCTTACAATTTATTTAGTATACTAAGCTAGGTATACAGATACACCTGTGTTTCAGGCGACAGCAATTAAATAATATATTTATCCGCTTTTAAACTCTTTCTTGCGCTACACAACACAGATGAAATGCTTTTAAAACTTAACTCTTATTTTCTCGCTCCGCTAGGGATTACAATTCACGCAGTTTTGTCCTTCACAGCATTACCAACTTCTTCTTCGCTCTGGGCTGGTTTCCGCACTTAAACGTTTCCGTCTGTTGTGCGTAGCATTACCAACTTATGCAAAAGTTCCTACACTGCCTGAATTTTTTACTAACACTTTCAATAAGTAGGTACATGGAAAAATCTTAAATGAAAACGTAGCTATGATTGTCTATACGGGATGATTTATGCCAAGACGTGGCGGATGCGGACCGTGATACGTACGAGGCGCGGACGAGGCACTAATTCAAAAACGTGACGAACATCACGGTGAAGCATGAACTGCTTCATATAAAATAAATATGAAGCAGTTCATGCTTCACCGTGTCACGCGAGGCGACCGTGCACGGGGCACGGTGAAGGATAAACTGCTTCTTATTAAATGTTCGTGATGTTTTGAATCCTTGTCTCACCCGCGCCTCGTACGTGGCACGCCTCGAGCCCTCCACGTGTTGGCCTAAATCATCCCTAACTTGTGTAGATTTAGGTTTCTGTAAAAATCTATGAACTAATTCAGAATACACCTACAGTCAAATTGTTTTAGTCATTTTGGCGCGAAGTACTTATAGTAATAAAAATCAAAACTTTTATATCCATACCTATGTTATATATGCGAAAGCGTGTTTTTTTTGTTGGTTGGTTAGTTTGTCGACCACCATGTCGCAACGGATCGCCGTGATTTTTGCATGAATGTAGTTAAATACCTAGAAATTGACGTACGGTACATTTTATCCTGCAATATAAAAAAATTCCACGGGATTTTTAAAATCTAAATCAAAGCGAACGAGGTCGCGGGCATCAGCTATAATTTTAGTAATACTATGGACGTTGTATGCATATGGCAGGGTTAAAAATAGCTTTAGCTTTTACCCATCTTATCCCGTAGGTGGTAGAGGCAGGGTAGAGGTGGAGAGGTAGTACAGACCACAATATATGGGGCTAACCACAAAAGGAAAGTTGAGCGGGTAGCATTGTTTACCTGGACAGGGACTGCTCTTTGTGGAGTTAATTAATTGTTTCACTGGAAGGGCCGTGATTTTTAAATTTAATTAGACTTGCTTTTCCTTTTTGAAGTAAAACTTCCTTAGGCGCGACTTGAGAGATTACTTGATAGTCACTAAGATCTTTTTTCAGGCGGAAGTAATCTTTATACGTCACTTCCGGCAAAATGACAGAAAGACAGATCAGTTGTTTTGAGGCTGCACAAACGGATTTTAAATAAGTATTAATATTTTGCAAACGGATCCCTGACTCGAGAAGTGGTTTTTATACCTAGCTAACGACACCCCATACCATAAAGTAGACTAGAAAAGATTAGATTTCACTTTATTTATCCTGATTATATTTTTTATCAAGATTTTATTTTATCACCTTGTCCACGTGATTAATAATATGTAGCACAACTGAGCACTCGTTTTCTCTTAAAGTTAAAAAGGTTTAGGTCATAGATCACCACTCTATAGTCAAGTGCGGCAGATTTTCCATAATGTTTTCAAAGATGCGTGAAGACGCAACTTTGAAAACATTATTGAGAACTATCAGAAATGCAGGTTTTTCACGATGTTTTCATTCACCGTTAAAAATTAATTATCTTTATTTTCAGATAAAAAACCAGTAGCTATACAATATAATAAAATATTGTTTAAATTAAAATAAAATAAACAGTCAAAAGTAAGTAAAATCTTACTTCTACCCTTACTTCTTTTTCGCGTCCCGATGTACACGCCGCCAGTGATCAAAAATCTGACCAGTCATATCACAGTTAAAGCTAGTTACATTTTATAGTAACAATAAATAGTCATATCTAACAGCTTTACGTCTATGCTCACATGTTTCGGGCAGAAGAGGTGGGCGATAAATTCACTGCTTTGTGAAGGCACTTTATTGGTGTTTTTTTAACGAAGCTTTCATGAATGCTTGGTCCCGCATGTAATGCCTGCTGTGGAACTCTGGGTAGTTTATGACTATCCACAGTTTTAATTCTGCGGTTTTTATTTCATTGTTCGAATTTTTGGTAGGACTTTTAGATGTACCAAAATAATTCAATTTTGTTAAAATTCCATCCAAGTATTTTTTATCACTCAATGTTCTCGAACGAACAAATACATTCCGGGGAAATCATTTTGTCAAATACTAAAATTTTTGTTCTTTTTCAAATACTAAAACGGTGGACGGTAAAAATCCCGTGCGAACTTTCTAATTTTCAGAGAAAAAGTAGCCATGTCACTGTCCATGCAAAAAATCTCGTCGATCTCTGGCTCCGTTGCAACATGATTGAAGGACACACCAACAAACAAACTTTCACATTTTAAAATAAAACAAACGAAATTCAAGTTTAATAATATTAATCATTTATCACGATAGTTTTTCCAGTAAAGCCATCAAGTTAACACTTACGCAATTAATTCGACTGTACCCGTAAAGTACGCCGGATCGCGCACAATAAAAGCTTTAATGAAAACAAATTGAACCAAGCCTAAAAACAAACGTTGAGTATTAATAAAGGCGCATTCATACTGGCAGTTTTATTCCGGGCACATTTTGCTAAATGACTTAACCTCAACACCGATGTCACGTTTGGTAACTTGAAATAAGTTTTCAAGTTCTCATAATAATATCATACTTATACAGGGCCTACTAATGCCCTGATTTGACGTCTCCATACTTACTAATTTGACAGATTGACGTAGGTACCTAAATCCGTTGTCACGTAAGTTAGCCAGATAACTTAAAAACATGTAGGCACCTACTAGGGGTCAGAAGTCAAAACAGTTCCTAGGAATCAAAACGTAGATATTATGTACTCTGAAAAGTTAGAGATAAGTACGCACACTTAAGTATTCAGTAATTTGAATTTTTTATAGTGGTTTATTAAAATAGGTTCATTATACTTAGTCTTCTTGTTAAACTTCCCCTTTCTTTAATAATTTGGCTCTAAAATGGCCGCCAATATATTACAGCGCTGGAGCCTTTGACGCCACGTCCACACCTACTCTGCCACGGCGTTTTGACTCGACAAATTAAATCAATTAAGGGCCAGCCTCCGTTTTTTTGTCCAAATGTCCCCCATTTGTTCGTGTTAAGCTGACTTTTTTATTTACAATGATCATTGATTTGAAAAAGAAAGAACCGCAGTGCGCTAGAAACGTGATCACATATTATTGTGTCCCAAGGTGCTAGAATGACGAACGCTTACCGGAAAGCGCAGCATTGGAAGTGTAGTCCCACTAGATGGACAGACGACATCAAACAAGTCGCAGGGAGCCGCTGGATTCAGGCGGCGCAAGACCGTGGCGTGTGGAAGTCCCTAAAAGGACTTGGTTGACATCTTGACCGAAAGAAACTCGTCCGAATGGCCGAGTTGCCACTTTGCAATTTTCATTTGTGATTGGATGGTGACTCAAAATAGTTAACGCCCACAATTTTTTTTCTGTTTTTCATTTGTATGGGATGTAACAGAGAGAGCTCTATCCTAACTTCTCTCCGTGGAAGAGTATAGCTAGGCGAACTGTCAGTCAGTTCTAAGGTTTCGTGTATCATTGGCAGCGCTTCAGCCTTTGTGACGCGATCCACCAGCGTCACTCTCGGTTGTTTATTGCGTTGATTTCATTTGAACGCTTGCGTTAAAATATACATGAAAATGTTTTTAACGGGCAATGAATCTTTAATTACATTTTTGTACCAACATTTAGTAGGTACATAGTTTTATAATACCTAAGAATAAGTTTCAAGCTTGGACGAATTATTTCAAGTTGAGAAACGTGTTTCTATCAGGTCAAATGACCTGACAGAAAGTGATGGTGTGGTCGTACCTATAACAATCCTGTTCACTCGTAACTTTAAGGTACCATAGTATAGTTAACGGAAAAATCGGAGCTGAAAGAACAATCCATACCTATATTATAAGAGGTAAGAATTACAAATACGAGGAAGCGAATCGCTTCGTAGATACCAGCTACGAATGTCTACTGAAATGCGGACCTTTACGAATTTTTGCGATACGATGGTAAAAGGTGAGGATATGCCAATAATGTCATGCAGCGAATATAAAATTCGACATAAAGGAATAGCAGTAGGTAAGCGAGGCAGACTGCAATCTCATGCAGTTGCATTGTGCCGGGTCTTGGGAGACGGCAGGCGGATGGAGGACTCTTTGTGATGTAAAGATTGATGCCCATCTTCCACTTGAGTCGACGGTAAAGAGACTTGTAAGTGAACGTAAATATGAATTTTATTTCCACTTTATTCTCTTACATTCCACACAGAATTTCCAAACATTTTATACAACTTGGCGTACTTAGTACCAGGGACTCATATTTTACGTAAGCTATGAAATCTTTTCCGCCAGTACCTAACCCGTACAAAAGTCATATATTTTTAATTAAGTGTAGTCTGAAAAGGAGAGTTATCTTTTACACCAGATTATGTCAAGATAGGGGCTTCTTTAGAGGACGATTTAGACGATATGCCGTGTCATACACAACCTTAATGCATTGCATAAGGGTTGAATATGACACATGTCGTGTGAATCGTCCTCTAAAAAGTCCCTATCTTGACTATATGGTTTCAAGAGTTTAGAGCAGCAATGTCCAGCAAAACGGTCGTAACCTGTTACCTGACGCAGTGTTCATAGTTATTCACAAATATTTCGATGACCTCCCTGGCGCAGTGGTAAGGTCTTATTAGTGGGAGGTCCCGGGTTCGATTCTATAATTTCTAAATTTATGGGTGCTATGATAGCCTTGCGTCAGTCTTCTAATTGAAAAAAAATGTCGTGTATGGATTGTGACGTCATTATTCACCTACCGCACAGCATGACATTCATGTTAAAAAAGTTTTTTTTTTTAGAAATTATTCTCTTTAATAATGAATTCTAGCCCCATAAACTACCGCTAAACAAGCGGAAAGGAGTTCAAAAACAATAAAGCAAAGCCTATGAGCAAAGCTGTTTTCCTAATATCCAAATGACCATCGATATAAATGACAAGATATGGTCAAGCAAACAAAATTTTTCACGGTTTAGAAACAAAATAAATCAGCGCCACCTCTTAGATAAATACTAATGAACGACCCGTTTGAAATCCAGACGTCACTGAGGTTGCATTGGTGCATAAGCACCAATGAGTCGGTACCATTTTGTTTGTTCAATAACCCTGTCCATACGAAGTAATATATAAGTGTAAGTCAATGCAAATGACACATTTTTCACAACACTGTAGGTCCACCGTACACAAACACAAAACAATTATTTAAATCGCAATTTCAACTAAAACATTTTCCCCGTTTACAAAAGCAGACTCGGCAACTAAGCCGAAACAAAAAGTTGCCTTTACAAAGGCACAAAATCTAGGTGGGGACAAAGTTGACCGCCGCTGCGGCTTTGAGCCTAGTTTCCACTTTTTGCATTCACTTTGTTTTTACTCCGCCGACTAAATATCTAATGGTACGATTACACCTAACGAGTACAGTGGCGAGTCAGTGTCCTCTGCCGAGTACTCGGTTGGTATAAACACTTACGAGTGCTCGGCGCAATTTCGAAATACGTATAAACGGCCACCACAGCACTGTCTCGGCCGAGTGGTATTTTACTGTGTCGCTTTACTACTCGGTAGGTGTAATCAGCCCATAACAGTGGACCTTTGTGCAATGTTGCTAACTTAATGCTTTCGATACATCTGGCGATTTTTAAGGTTTCGTACCTCAAAAGGAAAAAAGGAACCCTTGCAGGATCACTTTGTTGTCGGTCTGTCGTGTCTATCAAGAAACCTATAAGGTACTTCCCGTTGACCTAGAATCATGAAATTTGGCAGGTAGATGGGTAGGTACCACCTGTAACACAAGTAAAGGGAAAAATCCGGAAACCGTGAATTTGTGCTTAAATCATTAAAAAAAATTATTGTACAATGGTACGGAGCCCTTCGTGAACGAGTCCAACTCGCACTTAATCAGTTTTTTAGATATTTCAGCGCTTATACTTACCTATTAAATTTTTGGATCTAGTGCGTAAGGAATGCCTTCCGCTTAAAAAAATCGGTTAGGGGCGAGTTTTCAAATAGATTCATGGAATTTATAATGGTAACTTAATAGTTTTCCATCTAACGACTAAACTAAGTAACTTGAATAATGTGAATCCAAACCATTTATCTTCCTTACGGTTGAATACAGATCTCAAGCACTTTGAAAATAGGTTTCTCCATCGCTCCGTATTGCTTATCTTTCCTATAGAAATATAGTAGACTAGCTTATGCTTTCGACTTCTGCCGCGTGGACTACACAATTTCAATCATCTATTTCACCCCCTTAGGGGTTGTATTTTAAAAAACCCTTTCTTAGCGGATGCCTACGTCATAATAACTATTTGCATGCCAAATTTCAGCCCGATCCGTCCAGAAGTTTGAGCTGTGCGTCGATAGATCAGTCAGTCAGTCAGTCACCTTTGCCTCTTATATATTTAGATTTTATTTTGCGGTAGATTTTATTTTATTTTACATCAAAATGATGTCATTTTGATGTCAGCCGAAATAAAAATATACCATCAGCTCGAAACTTCAGTCTAGTGCTGACGTCACTAAAATGGCGGCCACGCATATTAGCAATTTGCGGGATACTTAGCTGTAGGAAAAATCAGATCAATAGATTCAGTTGACAATAGATAACATTAATCTTGTCCCGAAGATAATTGTATTGTATTGTATTTATTTATTTATTAAAGAAGAATATTTGCAGGTTACAACAAGTTTGGTGCATTCATAAACTTTAAATAAGTTTTTCCGTACACCAGTGCCCGTTCGAACAGGTCGAAGTAGGTACCTACACGTAACATTAATTAATTGTTATACTCATACATTAACAGCTAACTAACAATTACCTTAATATAAACGAACAACATTAAGGCTAAATGTGGGTTATTTTAAACTTACTATACATTAAAAAGGTATTTAAGATAATTGTATTGTATTGTATTTATTTATTTATTAAAGAAGAATATTTGCAGGTTACAACAAGTTTGGTGCATTCATAAACTTTAAATAAGTTTTTCCGTACACCAGTGCCGTCGACAGTCGATAGGTACCTACACGTAACATTAATTTATTGTTATACTCAATACTTAACAGCTAACTAACAATTACTTAATATAAACTAACAACATTAAGCTAAATGTGGGTTATTTTAAACTTACTATACATTAAAAAGTATTTTAGACTTAATATACATAATAGGTAAAAAACACAATCAATCATATAAAATCAATGCCTCTATTGGGTGTCGATAAGATCGCGGGGAGAATAAATCGCGATTACTATAGAGATCGTCGGCGCCAGGCGGCGACTATTTCGATTGTAGGTACGTTGAACATTGATATAGGTAAGTATTATAGTACCTAGATATACAGTGATGCTATCAAAATATTTCTGGAAAAAAAAAACATCGATATCTATTCTATACTGTAATATTCATCATCATCTTAACACAGATCTCCTCTCAAAATTAGAAGGTTTTGGCCATAGTCCACCACGCTGGCCAAGTGCGGATTAGCAGACTTCACACATCTTTGAGAACAGTATGGAGAACTCTCAGGCATGCAGTTTTCCTCGCGACGATGTTTTGTGATAACAACAAGTGACAAGTTGACAAGTGATATTAATTAGATAATAATAATTTGAAATCTAAAAAATGTAAGTATTTTTTTTTTATTTCTGATAAGTTAGCACAAAATTGGCGCTGATTCTGTTGTTTTTCGCTAAGCCAAATTTAGAGTATCTGCATCCTTTTCTTTTTAATATTGCTAAAAAAGGGCGTAACATGAATTTTACATTTATAGACTCTAAATTTTAGTGCTCGCTACAAATTTAAACGATACGCTCGCGACTGGCAGCTAAAGTCACGAGGTTTGACGGCTCTAAATTAAACTTAAAACTGTCAAACTATGTCTGTCCTTTTCATATTATATAAGTAAGAAGAGGATGCGAATGCTCTAAAATTTAGTTGTGCTCAGAATCAGTACCAATTGTTGCATTTTGCGTTACATCTCTAAGAAATTGTTTATCTTTGATATTTTATACCAAAGAAGTGTAAGTAATAGCCGATGGAGACGACAAAAACGGGACAAACTGCATAAAAGATATCCCCTAAGGTCGTTGGTGGTGGATAGCTCAGACTCTTAGACTAATGATAGCTGTCTCTGTTCTGAGGATGATGGATGGTGCTATTGGGTTGAGGTTTTTGTTGGGACTTTGTATTTTTATGAAAAACTGTAAAGTAGATCGAGAAGACTATACTGTATCCACGGAAAGATCATCATCATAATCCCGTATATATGCATGATAGAGATAAAAATCTCAGTGGGAGTTAACCATTTTGTGGCACCAACCAATTTCAAACATGTTTTCAATAAAGACAATCTTAAAATCCCAGTGCCTATTTATATAGGTCTATCTATATATTTTTTAAAGCTGTGATAGCCTAGTGGTTAGGACGAACGCCTTCTTAATCGGAGGTCGGGGGTTCGATCCCGGGCACGCACCTCTAACTTTTCGGAGATATGTGCGTTTTAATTGATTAAATATTATTAAGGAAAAAATCTGAGGAAACCTGCATGCCTGAGAGTTCTCTATAATATTCTCAAAGGTGTGTGAAGTCTAACAATCCGCACATGGCCAGCGTAGTAGACTATGGCCAAAACCCTTCTCACTCTAAGAGGAGACCCGTGCTCTGTAGTGAACCGGCGATGGGTTGATCATGACCATCATGACCTATATTTTATGCTTACACAACAAAAGGCGTACGGAATGTGTACCCATAAGTAGGTCTGTGCAAGCTAATTTTAGGCATACACGAAAGCTTTCTTTACGGAACTTTTCTGAATACAGGCAAATAAATGCATACCAGTTCCCTTTCTGCAAGTAGATCATGCATTTCCTTTGTTCAGTTTTCCTTTGTGAAATGCACGTAGTTCCGTTTATTACAAACAATTGTGTATCACAAAGAGAAACCAGAATTAAGAAACCCAATTTCAAAGCACTTTCTTATAATTTAAATACTCATCACTGTACTATCGAATAAGAAAAATATTATTTATTGTTTAAAGTTAAACAGTTTGTATTGAAGCAGATTGTTCATAATCTAACTTAGGTAGCCAAGTATTAAGAAAATGCTGGCATAATATGCACTAAGCGGCAGAAAGTAATGTAGGTACGTCGGCCTTTAGAATTCGGCTTCTATTATATTATACTTCTATAATATCTACTTATTATCAATTTTTTTGTTTCTGGCTTACAGAATATTTTTTTTCTACCAGGGTAACATATGCGCGAGATATTTACTTTAAAAGTGAGTACATAGCAGAGGGCTGGCTGAGGCGTGGGACCGTCAATATTTTGTGCTAAAATGTCTTAGGGACATAAAAAGCCCGTCTCTTCAGTTGATTAGGGAGGGCCGGCGATGCACCTTATTGGATTAGCTCGTTTGATGTCCGTCTTTAGTAACGCCGAGGCAATACTGCTCGCAAAACTGTTCGTAATAAAATGTTGTAAACGCTTTTGAAGGGTCCAGTCTGGATATTCAATTCTTCTTGTAGCATCTTTTGTAGACAAAGCTAAAAATGTTTTCTGAACCTGATGATTTTTAAATTTAAATTAATACTTACCTTGTATAATCATATCAATATAAATCTCGCAAATTGCTATGGCGCTGGAATCATGTCTCATTAACATCGAAATGACGTCATTTGACGTATATTTAAGTAAAAATATACCATCAGCTCGAAACTTCAGTCTAGTGCTGACGTCACTAAAATGGCGGCCACGCGCATTTGCGGGACTACTACCTAATATTATAAATGCGCAATTGTATCTGTCTGTCTGTTTTTCATGGCTAATCTGTTAAACCGATTTTGAAGAAAGATGGCTGCAGAGTTAGCCTTACATAGAGTTAGCCTTGATGGACATAGGATTCTTTTTATACCTACTTACGGACTTACGTAATTTAGACGTAACTTACGGAATCCTAAAAGGAAGTAATATTTTAAAGGGAGGCTTGTTAAGACGAAGGAAATTCGGTAAGTTAAATAAGTAGAGGGAAGCGATAGCATCTCGTAATTTTGGATAATTTGCCTTTATGATCCTGTATGTTGACCGTTGTAATAGAAATTGATTGCGTCCTTATTTTCCTTATTTACCTTTGCTAAAGACATATTATTAGGAAAAAATCAGCTTATCTAAAAATTCGTGATATTTTAATATAGTATATTAGGTACGAAATAAAACAAAATAATAATTCAAATATATTTTATAGTACGCGACAGGTCGAGATGGCAATCGGGGTGGGGACGCCCCGCACACCCGCACAGCCTCCGCGTAACCCCAAACCCCCCCCCCCCCCCCCCCCGTCTCATACCCCGATTGCCGTCTCGACCTGTGGTGTACCTATTTATTTCATTTTATTTCCCGTTATTCGTATTAATTAACTAGTAAGGCGCGTTGGTGCGCGGACCACTAAAGTGGTTCGCGAGCATGCAGCGTTGGCCTTTCAAAATGCGGACCTTGTCTAAATTAGATATGATTGAATAGTGTGGTCGTCATATAGATTCCGCCATCTTGATCTTATCTGCTCACCAAGTATAATCATACATTTTGTGTTTCTTTTACTGAATACCAGTTTACAGTTTAGGTAGGTATTTCTACATTTTTTATGCTATTCTATTTCAAAACTCTAAAATATATGTATTTTTAAAGCTACATAGTAGGGCGATATAATCTGTTATATGACATTGGTATCGGAAAAAGTAGCGGCCAGTCGTTCACACCCTTGCAGTAGCTGTATCTCCCAATAGTAGGTAAGGGTGCGTAATTATGAAGGATTAGACTAATTCTTCTGAAGCTTAACACCATTATCCTGGCTTATTTCGTTTACTTTTTAAGCTCAACAGAACATACCTACATTAAATAAATCACTACAAATACTATCACTATCCGTAATACAATTGCTAAAATGTGTTTGTTTGTTATTTATTGGTTTGTCCTTCAGTCACGTGACAACGTAGATGGATTGCGTGATTTTTTGCACGGGTATAGTTAAAGATCTGGAGGGTGATATAGGCCACTTTTTATCCCGGAAAATTAAAGAGTTTCCATGGGATCTTGAGCGGAGACCGCGTATGAGCAAGCGTAGTGTGTGGCGCCCTCCAGCACGATGGACCGACTATATAAAGAGGCTGGCGGGAAGTGGCTGGATGAGGAAGGCTGAGAACCGGGTCTGGTGGCTCTCTTTAGGGAAGGCGAAGTCTATCAACAGTAGACTTCCATAAGCTGATGATGATAATGATGAGTTTATAGCAACGTTCGAAGAATTTCGTCCGTCACATTTTCGAGGAATAGCTTTCACGAACCGTATGGTCGTTAAACGTAACTCAGTATCGAAATGCAAATTCAATGTGCAACAGTATTTAGGGAAAGCGTCCAGTGCGCAGTTTTGCGACTCCAGTATCAGAACATAAACCCTTTCATGCGAGTTCACCGGCAATCTGAGCGGCGATGACGCGGCGTTTCTACACGCAATGGGGCGTGATGGTGTGCCCTCACTGACAACGAGAGTGGAATCAACGTCTTGAACGTTTTTTCAGCAGGTAAGATAGCTCTTGACAACATGGAGTGTACGAAAACGTGTCTACGTAAAGGTTCTTTCATACTGCATGAGGAAATAAAAGGTTGACTGACATACAAATTGCGTGGCAGCATAGACACGGCCAAAACAATCGATCAAAAAATCACCCACTGTGCATGATCAAAGTCTCTTTTTCTTAGGTGCTCAGTTTCACGACTCCGGTATCAGAACATAAACATTTTAATGCGAGTTCACCGGCAATCTGAGCGGCGATAACGTGGTGTTTCTACACGCAGTGTGGTATGATGGTGTGCCCTCACTGACAGCGGGAGCGGAATCAACGTCTTAGATGTTTTGTCAGTTGGTTTCAGGTAAAAAAGTTCTTAAAGACAATGGAGGGGATGTGTCAGATACTGTTCCTTCATACTGCGCGAGAGTAAGAAGTTTGACTGATAAAGCAATAGCGCGGTAGCAGACACCTCCGCTAATACGATTGATCAAGTAACTCACCCACTGCGCAGGATCAAGGTCATAGCTCTTATTAGAAACACTATCACGAGGTTAAAATTAATTTGCCAGTTTATAGTATGTTGGAGGTAATCCACGGAACTAACGATCGGATTCTCAAAATTATTTCACTGCTAGATATGTAGCTGCATTATCGCCAAGTGCTATAAATACACGGAGAAAGTCGCAGAAAAAATCTAGTTCTTAATATAATACTTAAATAGGGTAGGTATGCATTTTATTGCGTCGCACATACTTGATGTATCAGAGCTATAATCATACAATTTTCTTGTATGGTGTGGTTGTTTAAACGCTGTAACTAATACCAAGCCTCAATCCTAACGAGCAAAAACCTTCAGTACTAAGCGGCGAATTACCCTGATTCCCATAATTACAGCAACCTATCCGAGCACTATGTCATCGTGACGTCATTAGCGGCAAGCAAAATTGTTAGCAGCATAAAGGCTGTGCTTTAATGTTGAACGAAAAACAGCAATTATGGCATTATTGCGTCCCACTTTCCCATACAAAGCGTGACGAGTTTGTGGATACTCAATGTACTTATAAGAGCTATAATCATAGAATTTTAATGTATGATGAGGTTATTTAAACGCTGTAACTGACACCAAGCCTCATTCGTAACGAGCAAAAACCTTCCGTACTAAGCGACGAATTACCCTGATTCCCATAATTACAGCAACCTATCCGAGCACTATGTCATCGTGACGCCATTAGCGGCAAGCAAAATTGTTAGCAGCATAAAGGCTGTGCTTTAATGTTGAACGAAAAACAGTAATTATGGCATTATTGCGTCCCACTTTCCCATACAAAGCGTGACGAGTTTGTGAATACACGATGCTTTTCCCCTTTTATAATGTCTCATGTGTAAAAGAGAATATTATGATGCTACGCTTTTGTTTTAAATAAACTGGGTAGTGCTGTTATCGGGAATTTATGCGAGTCAAAATATTATACAACCGTGTTGTGTTAGAAGGTGTTTCTAAGGATGCACAGGCCCACCTGGACCCAGGCAGTGCAAGAAGAGTGTGGAAATCCTTGTAAGACACCTAACAACAACAGCTTTGACGAACGTTTGAAAACTATAGTACGCGACAGGTTGAGATGGCAATCGGGGAGGAAACGCCCCGCACAACCGCACAGCTCCCGTGCTAACCAGGTGCGGGATAGCGTTGGTGTGCGGGGTGTCCCTCTGGCTCATACCCCGATTGCCATCTTGCCCTGTCGCGAACTATACCCACGTCGTTACGCCAGCCCTATAATAGACATCCATATGGTCATCATTTCGCGAAGCATTCTGCAAGCGTGTTCATACTCGACAACACACCTCATTATAATAAGTCTATGCTTATTTTTCATTTTGACCTGCCGTAAAATAAGTTCATACCTAAACGCATACCCTGGCTTGAACTCCTGTGCACGCCACTGCCTGCACGTGCCTATTCCTCAATTAAGTCTTCGAAAACTTAAGTCGAGTTACTCAGTGGCTTATGGAGATAGCTATGTTCAGAGTTGCTACGTGATCAAATCAGAAATGAAGAGATCCATAGAAGAACCAGAGTAACCGGCATAGTTCAACAAATTACGAAACTGAATGGGAAATGAGCGTGTTATAGCGTGAGCGTCTATAGTTCGAAGAACCGATAGAGTCCTAAGAAAGTTGGCATGCCCTCACTTGGATGGCATAAAACCTCGCTAGATAAGTACTAAATCTATGTCTAACTGTACATATCTAACAGTTCATAATGACGATGACCTATTAGAGTACCTACTTAATAAAATAATTCGTTCCGTGGTTTCTATGCAACAAAATTTTAATTAACAACTTATTGTTTTAGAAATGTAGGCCGATTCGAAATTATTTTATAGAGAAAAAACTTCGATATTTAGAAACGCATTGAAAGCTTGCTTCGAATTCGAAATTCATAATGCGGAGCCCGACTCGCACTTCTCCAATTCATTTGGCTTTACGGGCTTTACGATGGCCGGATAAAAAAGTCTTTCAGGCGGTCGGAAGTTGATGAAAACCATAAATGGAATGGAATTGAAAGTCCAAATATGCATGCACATTTAATCAGTAGCGGCCAGACTGCCTTATCTCACCGGCATCGCTACCAATTACACCGCCCCGCGACGGATACAGATAATATCTTGGCGTGAGGGTTGAAACTCGCAACCAAACATCTCTCATGCTCTTGGAATATCGAATATACATACTTCATGTGTATAAATAGGTAGAGGTGGATACTTTAATAAAATGCAAAACTGATTACTAACTTTTAAACATCCTGCAATAACCAGCCATACCTATACGAATAGAATCACTACCCCTATTATAAAAGCCAAAGTGTGTTTGTTTGTTGGTTTGTAGGTTTGTCCTTCAATCACGTCGCAATGAAGCAACGGATCGACGTGATTTTTTGCATGGGTATAGTTTAAGACCTGGAGAGTGACTTTTTGCTCCGGAAAATCAAAGAGTTCCCACGGTATTTTTAAAAACTAAATCCTCGCGTACGAAGTCGCTGGCATCAGCTAGTAACTATAAAAATATCAATACATTAAACGTCTCCTTAAAAGATGGAACATTCGAAATGAAAAGCGGGATATTTTGTAAACAATCCCGGCGGTATAATGGGATTACTCTAACCGCTTTAGGATCATCCCGGCTGATAAACAAAGGGACAATTAAACAATGATCCGCCACGTGAATAGCTAAATGTAGACGCGGATGCTGAAAACATCTCTCTTTTGGTTTAAGCGAAATAGACGGGCGTCTTTTAAATATTTTTATCAAAAATCAGATATTAGCTATTTATGCATTCCATTAAATTAAATTATGTAAATTGAAAACTAAACTCAGACTAAGTAGGTACTAATGTTTCTGCTACCAATGCAAAATATACATCAGTACCCATATTATTAATGCGAAAGTGTGTTTGTTTGTTGGTTTGCCCTTCAATCATGTCGCAACGGTGTAACGGATTGACGTGGTTTTTGCGTGGGTATAGATAAAGACCTGGAGAGTGACATAGGCTACTTTTTATCTCGGATAATAAAAGAGTTCTCACGGGATTTTTAAAAACCTAATTCCACGCGGACGAAGTCGCGGGCATCAGCTAGTAAACAATAATATTTGGAAACGACGTGTAATTAGACCTTCATTAGATCCTATCAAACTCAATACTATTTGTCATTACTCGCTTACGTACTTTTTGTTTTGAATTTTTGTTGTAATATAATATCCGCCATCATGGTATTTATCATGATTCGTAACGTTACAATATTGCGTTTGATATGCATAGAGCCAAGAATAAGCCAATAGTACCTACCTCATTAAAATCTAATAAGTATTATCAGATTACGGAAATGACAAGGGCACACAGAAACAGATCGCTAAAATACACGTATACACACATTGTTGGTCGTACAGTCACTGTCCTACAAACTGCTTTCACCTCAAATCTCTTTGCACTTTCTCAGGAAAAATACGGTGAGTGAAAAATGAAATTTATAGCTTATGCTAAAGAATATATTTTGCATGACGGACAAATTCAACAATAAGAGTACTTTTATAAAAATCTCACAAGTAAGTTATTTGAGATTACGAGGCCACAAAGAAACATAGACTGCAATCTATAGCAATCGTAGACGGGTAATAAAACGGCACAGGAATTAAAACGCTCGTCTACACTACCTCATTGTTGCTCGCGCAGTCACTGTCTCTACGACCTGCTTTCGACTCAAATGTCTTCAGGCGTCATTTGCACTTTCTCAGGAAAAACACGGCAAATGAAAAATGAAATCTCTCCGCATTTATCCTCCCTCCTCACAATGCTCATTGTAAGCTAAAACCTCATTCAAGTTGCGGAATCATTTTAATTTTAAGCTCACTGGGGCGTTCTATTCAGGACGTAAAGACTATTATTTTGTTTTATTAAACTGTTTTAGTTTTTGGTTTTGTTTAATTTATTTATTTGCAGCTTTTAAATTAATTTTCTGTTTAACTTGTTTACATCGGCGAGGCGTCAACAACAATAAACGTGACCGTGTCACGGGTGTCGGGGTAAACTACCGCCCGCTACAAGGGTATGGTAACTGCCTATAGCGAATCACAGTCTTCCTTTCTGTGTCATGTACACGAGATCGCTCGAGCTGCAGTCAACCGCTCCGGGAAGCCTGTGTTCAACGATTTGAGCCGTCCATGTATTTGCAGCTTTTAAACTAATTTTCTATTTAACATGTTTCCATCGGCGAGGCGTCAACAACAATAAACGTGACCGTGTCACGGGTGTCGGGGTAAACTACCGCCCGCTACAAGGGTATGTCAATTCGCACATAATAAAGCTGTAGTCTACACAAGCCGTCTATCACGAGCACAGACTACTTAAATAACAGAATGTTATGTAAGTAACGGTTTTATTACAAACTTACATTCTCTACTAATAGGCTACTTGACAATTTTTTTAAGTTGGTCTTAAATGGTTAATATTTGTCCTATTATATCAAAAAAATTAACACTATATTTTTTTGCGCCCTAAAAACCGTAAAACTTTAATTTAAAAAAATATTTTTCTTAGACAGGTGAAAACACTGTCGGCCATGTTTGGCCGATAGATTATCTGTGCTCTGACGTCATGCATTTGTAAACAACAGTATAACCATAATAGGACAAATATTAACCATTTAAGACCAACTTAAAAAAATTGTCAAGTAGCCTATTAGCTCACCGACGACGCTTTGGCACGCCGCGGCCGCGCTGCCACGCAGATAGAAACGAGCGTACCTACCACGTGCGAATGAGCGATCGATACAAAGAAATTTTTAAAAATCTTAATTAATTATTTAAATTTTAAATAATTAATTTAATTTTTTTAGCTTAACATCTGGTGTGAGGTTATTGATACAATTTTTGGAGAAAAAACTAGGTTTCCGTTTAATAAATTATGACTGCCTAAGTTTTTTGCAAGACCCTTATTTTCTACACCAAACGTTTGAACATTGATGTGTCGGTCAGTCAGTTTTGTTATTAAACATATTATATTTCCTAAAATAAAGTTTCCCAGTGCATTACTTAACTTATTTGTTCCGTACTGCAGTTTTCAAAATCTAATATTTATTCATTCTAGTCGAATAAAACTTTCGGTTGAGCGTTGCAAAAAGAAATATCTGTCGTATAAGTACTCTGTGTTCACCCTCAATTCACGAATAGTTCCATGTCCACCCCATTAGATATTCTTATAGTCTTTCTAAATTTTCGCCGTTCGACCACGCAACTTTGTGTCTTAACAGTTACCCTTAAAGTTTATTTTAGTATGAAGGTAGAATGAATATAACATTTAGTATACAGTATCGAGTGACATTGACCCGTGCAGGGACGAGATGACTCATCGACTTTATGGCATTTGGACGTGGAAAATTAGTTCAGTTTCGGAAAAACTGTTGGGAGAAAGAAAATTTGTTTCCTTAAATGTACCTATCTATTTATTTATTATTTTTACAATTGTCGCTTCAGGTTTTATTACCATAACACACCAGCACGCTCTGAAAATCGTTGTGTTGGCAGAACCCTATCATAATCTATTCGCGGAATGAAGAAAGTTCTATCTACCTAATCCATTGACTTATTATAGTAGTACCTATGTATATCATATCACAGCCTTGAAATATATTAATTATATGTAGTAAATAATTATGTAGTATTTCCTTAAACTGTGATCATTTTACTGACCTAATCCCAATTCCCATAGGTACAAAAACCTCATACCTGCATCTCATCCATATCCATACTAATATTATAAATGCGAAAGTGTGTCTGTCTGTCTGTCCGTCTGTCTGTCTGTCTGCTTGCTTTTCACAGTTTCGAGCTGATGGTATATTTTTACTTAAATATAGGTACCTACGTCAAATGACGTCAAAATGACATCATTTCGATGTTAATGAGACATGGTTCCAGCGCAATAGCAATTTGCGGGACTTATAGCAAATTATTCAATGTTACCAGCATTAAAATGAGAATATTGCTGAATTTATTACGCACGCAGGGGTGGGTCCGATTGAGAAAATTATTTTATTGCTGTCTATAATCATGTGGATTTAAGTTATTCATGGCGTTCAATAGGTTTAGAATTCATTATCAATCAATTTGCGGCTTCAATGTTATCGAGTAGGAGATTTTTTACTTATTTAGGGTTGAGGATATTATATTTACTGAGCGATATCGCATAGGTACTACACCTAAACTGAATACGGCTTAGGTACCCAAAGAGGCAATTTTCATAATGCGATTTTCCAATTTTCGAAAAACTTGATGGAAATTCGCTATCAATACTTCTATATATAAAAGGAAAAGCTGACTGACTGACTGACTGACTGATCTATCAATGCATAGCCCAAACCACTGGATGGATTGGGCAGAAATTTGGCATGCAGATAGCTATTATGACGTAGACATCCGCTAAGAAAGGATTTTTAAGAATTTAATCCCTAAGGGGGTAAAATAGGGGTTTGAAATTACTGTTATCCACGCGGACAAAGTCGCGAGCATATGCTAGCTATATTATAAATGTGAAAGTGTGTTAGTCTGTCTGCTAGGTTTTCACGGCCAATTTGTCAAGCAGATTTGGACGAAATTTTATGCAAAGTTTGCTAAGCCCTGGGGGCAGACATTCTACTTTTTATCCCGGAAAATCAATGAGTTCCCTTGGATTTTTAAAAACCCATATCCACGCGAACTAAGTTGCGGGCATCTTTTAATACTTATATCAAAACTAATGTTGTAAGAAAATATTCGATTCCTAAAGTAATTTTCTAATTTCTATAACTATCACGTATCTAACTAAACAATTAAACCTCTTGAGGTCTCCATTTCAGAATTTCACGCCATCCGTTACCCCTAAGTTGGCCCCTGTTAAGGACAAAAAACCCGCAAATGATTTGCAATTATGCAGTCTCAATGGAGTTATTACATCTACAGGGGGTCCCTGGACCCCACGGGGCGGCCACTAACAATTGAATTTTAACGACCTCTATAATGCTCTGGACACACAGACACCAAGTTCATACGTGCGCTTATGAACGTACGTCGTACTGTACGCGGCCGAAAGCGATGTACATCGACCTTTAGCAAACATACAGATAGCAAATTTGTAGAGCACTGTCCCTGTCGTTGAGACTGACAAAACGTCATATAGGTATGAGCGACAGAGACAACGCTCTACAAAGCCGAAATGTCATTCTAAAGGCCGATGTACATTACTTTCGGCCGCGTACTGTATGGGCTTGGTGTCCTCCTCCTGCATGAATATTCTTTGTTTTAACGTACTTAATAAAACAAATATTTTTGCTTTCATAAAATGCGCAAGCGCACTACAAACTCTAATATAAAAAAATCTGTAAAAATTTCCGATTAGGGACAAAATAGAAAAATCGGTTGAGTGCTAGTTGGACTCGCACGCGAAGGGTTCCGTACTATCGTACAAAATGGTTAATGATAGACAGCACCATCTATTGACGTGATATAGCACCAATTTTTTTTTCGTGAACACAATTGATGTAACCACAAATTCACGGTTTACGGATTTATTCCTTTACTTGTGCTGTAAGAACTTCCTATCTGCCAAATTTTATGATTCTAGGTAATACCCTATAGGTAGGTCTTGATTCTCTTTATTGACAGAAACGACAAACAGACAGTAAAGTGATCCTATAAGGCTTCCTTTTTCCTTTTATTTGAGATACGGAATCCTAAAAAGTACCTAACAAAAATCGAATTACCAAAAAACGTATTTCAATTGAAGACTACCTACGCAATACGGTAGTTAGATACGTATTACACGGGGCGGCAGTGTGTCTCAAATAAGATTTGGGCACAGATGGCCAGCCAGATTCGAGTATGATGAAAATCCTATTTTCCACGCTAGGATCGCTGCGGTCCGCGAAATGTGAAAACAGTCTTACTGCTATAAATTATGTATGTGGTCGCAATTTACATTATCTAGATAAGTAATTCTACTTAGCCAACCCTTGAGGCAATGATTTTATTTTGAAAGAGGAATCGAATTTTAAAAAGAATTGACTTTGGTTTTATTATTACTCGTGTAAGCTGCGATAGCCGAGTGGATACGACGTCTGCCTTCTAATCGGAGGTCGGAGGTTCGATCCCGGGTACGCACCTCTAACTTTTCGGAGTTATGTGCGTTTTAATTAATTAAATATCACTTGCTTTAACGGCGAAGAAAAACATCGTGAGGAAACCTGCATGCCTGAGAGTTCTCCATTATGTTCTCAAAGATGTATGAAATCTACCAATCCGCACACGGCCAGCGTGGTAGACTATGGCCAAAACCTTTCTCACTCTGAGAGGAGACCCGTGCTCTGTAGTGAGCCGGTGATGGGTTGATCATGATGATGATGAACTTTACTCGTAGGTACTTTGTATTGGGATAGCTGGGTTCCTAGGAGAGATCGGGTTATGTGGAATTTCTACCCTCTGAAACCCCTTCGGTGGCCATCTTCAGCGCATATTGAGAAACTGCGGGAACTCTAACGAACATGCGCCGGTGCCTCTATTCCGACATGCCCATTTACCTGTCTACCTACTACAAATGCGTTGCATACCTACGGCTCCTGAGAATGTTAGCACCATTAGCATTGAATAATTGTGCCCCGTAAACGGTCAAACACGTGGATGAATAATTACCCCAAACATGTTTGTCAAATATTACGTGTTTGTCTAACAACCTACTTGTTTACCAAATTTGATTGACGGTATGTTTGTCAAACATGCCTGAAGGTGTACGGCTGCGTTTGTCAAACAAACGCGCCAGTTTCACTTTCTATACTATAATGTCCTCAGCAAAATGATGTCTTGTTTGACAAACTTGTTTGAACAGTGTTTGCAAGTGTGCGCTTGTGTTTGATCAAACAAAACGTAAAATTTGACAAACATGTTTGACCGTTTACGGGGCTCTTAAGGATTTTCACGTTTAAAAGTGTAAATGTGACAAATGCTCTCCAAATATTTAGTGCAATTAGACTAATAAAGGAATATTACGTAGGTACGAGGAGGTACACACCTCTAAGTGGTCTCTCCAATTTTTATATTCATCGCAATCAACAATATTATTAGAAAGCCATTTTCTAAAACACAAAAGCGTTTTATTCCATTCGTAAAAAACAATAGTTCTCTGCTATTATTGTCACCCCTGATTACACTATTAGTCTAAGCGGTAATGGCAAATTATGAGGAGCTCCTTAATAAGAAATGCGTTTTAAGTACTTACTTTGGATGACAGTTTTATTAAATTTATTTACTCCTACTTACGGTTACGTACCGGAACGCGAAAACTGGCTTTTTGAGTGACGGTTTAGTGAGGACTAGCCAAAGCTAAAGCCTCCCATTAAACCAATACAAAGACAATTTTGAAACTATAAATTGCCTAAATGCCTTGCCCCTGCAGGGCGGCAAACATATAATCAAACTCAGTTTTTGAATAGGTATTATAAACTTTTTAGTTTTTAACACCTATTTTTTTCTTTGCTTATTCTGATAGCAGTAATTAGCCCTTGGCTGCGTTCTCACCTGGTGGTAAGTGATGATACTAAGATGGAAGCGGACTATCTTGGAAGGGTATGGCCATTAAACCCTCTTGATCGGTTTCTACACAGCATAGTACCGGTAATAAATCACTTGGCAGTAGGTACGACTTTGGTGGTAACTAGCCACGGCCGAAGCTTCCCACCGGACCAGACCACAGAGAATTTAAAACTTATAAGTTTCCAAATAACCCTTGCAAGGAATAAAACCCAGGACCTCCCGCTTATAAGACCACAGCGCTCACCACTGCGCCAAGGAGGTCGTCAAAATTTCCGCCCGCTCTCCGGCTATAAGGCTGGATACAAGCGGGCGTTATTATAATCAATTAGGCAGAACGCACACGGCGCGTGTGACAGGCGTCATCTAATGAGCCCCTGTGATCTTTGAGCCGTTGCCGTGTGAATTCATCTGTCATAGCGTAAAAATAGGGTAAAAAGAACAACATGCACTCTTTCCCCAACTACCAATTATACCGTCAATTAAGGGTTGTCATGATAATTTATTTTAAGCCGTTTGATCATAGTCATAGTATGCTTATCATCTATAGTTAAGCTATCTAAGTAATCTATAGCTGTCATACAAGTTTTTTTTTTCTCTTTATTTAGAAGCACTAGCACTTAGTGACTATGTCGCTTCGTAAGGTAAACAAAGCATAAAATCACCAAAATCTTACCCTCTAATCATAAAATAATTTTTAGTCACCTACGTAGAGAATGGTTATGGAGCAACTGTCTTGGTGGTCTAGTGATTAATGAGGTCCCGAATTCAAGTCCCGAGTAAAACCTAATAAGGTTATTGGGCTTTACTGTCTGAAATTTTCAGAAGCAGTCCGGAGCTGCACGCTTAGGATAAGATTTTACTTCTCACCAACGTTGCTAGAATATGAGAGTCGAAACACAATAACGTCAAAGTAAAATGGACCTAAATCGCCATGAATTAAAGTCAAAAATTCAATGCCACTGATTTTAATTTCGCAACGTTTCCGCTTGGAGCGCTGGCTGTAGATGTGTAGACAAACTTGAGCTTTAAAACAAGGCGGTTAAGATCCAGTTTACTATAACGCGGAAGTGTTTGAACACTCGAATACTATCAACGTTGGCGAGACATAAAATCTCGTACTAAGCGTACTGAGGTGTTAGGGGTGTTACACCCCGTGCCTCGAAAAGCACGTAAAACCCTTGGTCCTGCACTTCTCCGGTCGTGTCGGATTGCCGTCTTACCAAAAGTTGTTTTGATCAGACACCGCTTTTCCCTGCTTAAAGTTGGTGGCTGTTGCTTTAGTCTGTTTGATAAAAATTGATCTGATACAAAGAAAGAAGGCTCTTATCTTGTTGATATCTGCAACGAATCCGTCATACTTTTGACATGCAGCCTTCCAAAACGTAACCGTTTTCAACATTTTACAAACAAAAATATTTGAAGTAAAAAAATATCTTGAGGTATTTTTTCGCACGACGTAACACTTAATAGTACCTGAACGACTAATTTGAAGTGTGGGTGATGTTTCAAAGGGGATATAAAATGTTGTATTTCTTCTTATTCGTTAATTACCTGCCCTCGCAACGTCATGGGGCTTCAAGCCTTTGGGGATTACAAATTACACATTATTACACAACATTTTATGTTTTTAATCTTTTTTGAAGAGAATGATTCTATCTAAATTAGCTATGCATTTTTTTATAAAATCCGACCTCGATGAAAACACGACTACACAAATTTCAAACCCCTATTTCACCCCCTTAGGTGTTGAATTTTCAAAAATTCTTTCTTAACGGATGCCTGCGTCATATTAGCTATCTGCATGCCAAATTTCAGCCCAATCCGTCCAGTAGCGAGCTGTGCGTTGATAGATCAGTCAGTCAGTCAGTCACCTTTTCCTTTTATATATTTAGATTAAAGCCCTTTGTACGAACCGGTCATAAAAAGAGTAGAGAACAAAATATTCCCGACGCATTGGTGCCCTATTAACACTTTGAGTGTGACAAGTGAAGCGTTGAAATCGTGACATTTGTCGCGTGGCGCGACAAATTGGACGCCATGTCACAGTTAAATGATCGCAGAAAGAATGTTTAGAAAATACAGTTTGGACATCTTCATCATCATCATCATCATCATCATCATCATCATAATCAACCTATCGTCAACTCACTACTGACCATGCGTCTCCTATCAGAATGAGAAGGGTTTTGCCATAGTCTACCAGGTGGGAATGGGCAGACTTCATACACCTTTGAGAACATTGCCTATGTAGAACTATCAGCCATGCAGGTTTTATCACGATGTTTTCTTTCACCGTTAAAGTGATTTCAATTATTGTTTAAAATGCACAAAACTCCAAATAAAGCCAGAGGTGCGTGCCCAGGATCGAACCCTGGACCGAGGAAGAGGCCGACGTTTTAACCACAAGGCTATTACCGCTTTTCATAATTTGATTACTAAAACTCTGAATCAAACTTATGACGATTATCGTTTAATGCCTCTGAAACCTGTTAATTTCTTCAACTATTAGTTATTACATCACAGTGTATACAGTTAACGTTACTACAACGCACTGGTAACACGCACGTAGTTTGCATTATGAATAAATTAATCCAATTAATTCTAAGCCTTTTGAACTACATCACCAGCATTCACATTTTCCCCGCCAATGATCAAGAAAATTACTGCAATATTACTTCGCGGCACTCGTGATATAGGTAGCTGTACATTTCATCAAAATATTATGTGCCGTACCACCTATGCCGTAGCGTCATCATCAAACTCACATCAAATTGACATGAAAATTGATCTACAATTTTTCGAATGCATACCCAATAATAAGTTTCTTGCCGATAAATGGTTTTAGAGCAAAGGCATTGTTTAGATAAACAACAACAGAAAAAAAGGTTGAGCAATTAAATTTTGATATAATTACTAAAGTACGAGCAACCATACCATTATTTTATTTGATATTAATCCTTAGTAGTTGTAGAAAAAATAAGTTTACGCTTCTATACCAACGACTGCAGTTAAAATTATAACACTTATAAAAATACATACTTACTTTGATAATAGTGCTTTCTGGGTCTTTCATCTAAATGATCAATTCATATCCATAAGTCCGACGTAGGACCTATCCTAAATCACCCCATATTATTTAATTTAGCAACAAACACATTAATATCGACAGGAAAACAGAACAAGCTAACCACGATCAGATACCTACAAGTAACAACCGATATGCGCACATCCATTAGGAAATGAATCAACAAAACAACGGATTGTAACGGCATCTGGCAACTAATCAGCAACGTGAATCCGCACTCGGCTAACAGAATCGACGATGTGGGACAAACAGACAAACAGTGCTGCAATGCAGGCGGGTGTACGTGGACATTTGTAAATACCCCGACGATACTTCGTATCTAAACTACCCCGGCTACAAACTGGAACATGTCTTCTCGCCACGCGCTGGCGTGTGTGTGTATATTAGAGGGGATATTTGCGGTCAACGCCTGTACACCCTAGAGGTTGGGGGCCTATCTCTACTTTGGTTGCGCGTGGACTTCGGGGGTCAAACCCGAGTCTATGCGTGCCTGTACAGATCCCATAGCGGAAACGCTCAGACGGACCGACTCTTCGACCACGTCCAAAGATCAGTGGACTATATACAGGAGCATATTCCTTCCGCCGAGGTGGTGATCCTAGGGGACTTCAATGCCCACCATGTGGAATGGCTAGGATCACGTACCACTGATCACGCCGGGAGGTGCGCCCATAATTTTGTCCTGGCATACGACTTCAACCAACTGGTTACGCTACCTACTAGGATCCCCGATATCGCTGATCATACCCCCTCTATTCTCGATCTTTTTCTCACCACTCACCCTACCGGCTACCAAGTTAGTGTCGATGCTCCGCTAGGGACGTCTGATCACTGCTTGGTACAGACCACCGTGCAACTTCCATCATCCGTTTGCACGCGTGCTACCGGTAGCCGTAGAGTTTGGCATTACAAATCAGCTGACTGGGATGGTCTCCGCGAATTCTACGCCTCATATCCATGGGGGCAGCTTTGTTTTTCCGTAAATGACCCCAACATCTGTGCTGTGGCCGTTGCTGACGCTATACTCCAAGGTATGGATTGCTTCATCCCCAACTCTTTAATACCCACCGGTGAGCGAGCACAGAAATGGTTTAACGGGACCTGTAAGAGGGCTGCAAACCTTAAGCAATCCTCTTACCGATCCTGGTTATCAGCACAACGCAACAACGAACCAAATACCGCCATCCTGAAAAAACAATTTAATGCTGCCTCTAGATCCTACAAAAATGCCATTGCCAGGGCAAAATTCAAGCATGTCGACAGAATTGGACAGAGACTAGTCGCAATGCCATCTGGTTCCCGCGCGTTCTGGTCGCTGGCAAAAGCCATTCAAGGCAACTTCTGTCGTTCCTCGTTTCCACCTTTGCGCAAACCGGATGATACACTGGCCCACACCGCCAAAGAGAAAGCCGAAATTCTAGGCACACTCTTTGCTGCCAATTCAACGCTTGATGACGGGGGGAGAACACCGCCTACCATCCCGCGGTGTCAAAGCTCGCTGCGTGACATACGCTTTACCCAAACAGCTGTGCGTAAGGCACTCCTCTCTCTCGACGTCAATAAAGCGAGTGGGCCGGACGGTATTCCTGCGGTTGTGCTCAAAATATGTGCTCCTGAGCTGACACCGGTCCTGACTCGTCTGTTCCGTCTGTCTTACTCCTCCGGCACAGTTCCATCTTCGTGGAAGACTGCCTTAGTTCACCCTATTCCGAAGAAAGGCAATCATTCGGACCCCTCAAATTATCGACCTATCGCGATTACCTCCCTCCTGTCCAAAGTCATGGAGCAAATCATTAACGCCCAGCTGCTGGGATATCTTGAGGAGCACCAGCTGATCAGTGATCGTCAATACGGTTTTCGCCACGGCCGATCAGCTGGTGATCTTCTTATTTATCTCACGCACCGCTGGGCGGAAGCCATTGACAGCAAGGGAGAGGCTCTGGCGGTCAGTCTTGATATTGCAAAAGCCTTTGATAGGGTTTGGCATGGGGCACTTCTATCGAAACTACCATCTTACGGACTACCAGTGAAGCTGTGTAATTGGGTCGCCAGTTTCCTTGACGGTCGCAGCATCAAGGTCGCTGTCGACGGTTTTTGCTCGGAACTCAAACCCATCAATGCTGGCGTCCCTCAGGGCTCGGTGCTATCGCCCACACTGTTCATCCTGCATATCAATGACATGTTGCATCACAACAACATCCATTGCTATGCGGATGACAGTACGGGTGATGCCCTGTACAAAGGACATACACAGCTTTCTCGCGCAGTGCTGGAGGAGTGTAGAGCCAAACTTGTGTCTGACATAGAAACCTGCCTAGGTAAAGTGTCAGAATGGGGCGCACAAAACCTAGTGCAATTTAACCCAACTAAAACACAGGTTTGCGCGTTTTCCGCCAAGAAGTCCCCTTTTACACTGCCTCTTCTCTTTCAGAGCACTCCCCTCACACCTTCCAACAGCATTGGGATCCTTGGAGTCCACATTTCGAGCGAGGTTCAATTCCGCGATCATTTGGAAAGCAAGGCCAAATTAGCCTCCAAAAAGCTTGGGGTGCTCAACAGAGCAAAGCGGTACTTCGCGCCCGAGCATAGGCTCCTACTCTATAAGGCGCAAGTCCGCCCTCACATGGAGTACTGCTCCCACCTTTGGGCTGGAGCACCCCAGTACCAACTCCTTCCATTTGATCGGATCCAAAGGCGGGCTGTTCGACTTGTGGACGATCCCAAACTAACCGGCTCGTTGGAAAGCCTGGAGCACCGCAGAGACGTTAGCTCTCTATGCGTGTTCTATCGCCTGTATAATGGGGAGTGCTCTTAAGAGCTTTTTGACCTCATTCCACCCTCTTTTTTCTACAACCGCACCGCGCGCCACCGTAAGGAATTTCACCCTCACCATCTGGGTGTCTGGTGCACTTCGACCGTCCGCTGCGCCAGATCCTTCTTTCCACGCACGTGCAAACTGTGGAACCAACTCCCATCGGCGGTGTTCCCACTAGATTATAACATGGGGTTATTCAAGGGGCGGACCAACAAATTCCTAAAAGGCCGGCAACGCATCGGCGGCTCCTCTGGTGCTGCAAATGTTCATGGGCGGCGGTAATCACTTAACATCAGGTGACCCGCCTGCTCGCTTGCTCGCTATATCTATTAAAAAAAAAAAAAAAAAAAAAAAAAAAAAAAAAAAAAAAAAAAAAAAAATCCTTGCGCCTAATTTGTTTCTGGATGGACGACGATTTTTAGACGTCCGTCGACGTTATCTGAAATTCTCGGAACATGTACACAAATCTTTAGGAATAAAACCACGCTACGAGTACATGATATTATATAAAAAACTAGATATTTTTATCCGCAATTTCATCCACGTTGATAAAGGTTTTATAAGATCCTGTTGGGATTTCAGTTTCCTTTCCTTTCTTAGTGAGGAACATGAGTTATAAAGAGAATCTAAACATATGCAATATGTGTAAAATGTTTGAGCTGGTCAGTCAGTTTCTATAGATAATACTGATTAGGTACATTTTATGTCCAATATGAACGTTGTAATCGTTTTTGAGTAAGAACCGAATATGTCCTTAGAAAATATAAACTTGTGTAGTAATTTAAGTGATACCTTAGAGCAAATCGTAGTAACAACTAGCAACAAGCTAATTTGGTTATAATCCGCTACAATTAAACAAATCTGTTTATGCACCGCCCACCCTCCTGCTAATATACAAAGTGTATAACAGGTATCTAGCCAGCTTGGGGTGTAAGTAAACATGCAGGAAAAGCAAGCAGTACGCGCCGCCACTATGCAAAACTACACAGATTCTCTAAGATACACTTTACTCCAATATCGGACTATCCTCAAAAGATGTTGACTTTAGAACGCCCAGTTGCAAAATGACTGCATAGAGTGTAGTTCTGGACGATAAGAGATGTAAGGTAAGTAAGAAATAAATCAAGAACCCTAAATACAAAAGATTCCGTGGTACTAAAACTACTAAAACGAAACCTAAAAAATAAGTATTTATCAGAACTTATAGGGGGTTTAGTTTCGTAATAATAGTTGTAAGTTGTTATCTCTAGCTGAATATGCAATTTTATTTGCAATCAAATATACATTACGAATGCTACGTCGTTGTGTTTCGCTAATCAGGAATCTAACAGTTGCACTCGCTTGAGTTATTGCAAGTCCATGCAAATGTTAGCCATAATCTAGATTCGAATCGCAGTTTAAACGTTAATTACTATCAAGATTTGCTTTACCCCTTTTTGTAATTATAAACCTCAATAAATTAGTCGCTACGCAAACCAAATGATAAAATCATGATGCAAAAGATTTATAGACGATACCATTAAGTTCTAAATACTTAGTATGGTACCTATTACATTTTTGCCGGTTCTTTATAGAAATAAGTAAAATTGATTTCGTCTGCAATTTAGAAATACCTACTACGATTAATAAGTTCTCGAAACACAAACCTCCGTTATTCTATGTCCGTTGATTTTTCTTCTAAATGGCTCAATAGATTTTGCCGAGAGTTTAACAGATAGCAATGATCAGTGCTCTACTACTTTTCTCACAGCTTTTGCAACGCGTTGTTAATGAAAAACCTGCAAGAAAACTGCGAAAAGCTTTCTCGCACTAACAACGCCCTGACTTGACTGTAAGGCTGCCTGCCAGTAAGAGTTTTGTCAGATGACGGAATAAAATTATCACGTTTTTTACCGACAGTGTGATTGTCTTGCTCAACACATCTCCGCTCCGCTTCGCTCCGCTTCGCACCATTGGACAGACAGTCTTATGCTAAGGTCGTATATTGCGTTGAAGGGGTGATCTACGTTATTTTTCATCCCGCGTCATCAAAATCAGTTATTCCAGTGTTCCAGTTAATAAAAAGAGATATTTTAAGCATTGAATATAGAAAGAGACGGCATGTGCTTCTTATATTCAGAAAATATATCGGCAAACTATGATGAAAACCTGCAAATCTGTGAAGATATCTGTCTAAAGAGCTAGCACACTAAATCACACCAAACGGGCGCGTGCAACTTATGGACACTTCCGAATATATTCCAGTAGAAGTCCTGAGATTTCGCCCAAAGTAATGATCAAAGATATAACTGTGGTAAGGGATTCCTCATATCTACCATTGCATAATAAAAACACAGACTACGAAAATAAGTAGAAGGATCAAGGATCTCTCGTGGTTAGTACGAGAGATCCTTGATCCTTCTTTATTATTTACTAATAATAATAACAACAGAATAAAAATATGCTTTAAATTCAGACTAGGTATACTGTCCGTATACCAGTCCATATGCGTCAGTAACAGTATTTAACTTGAAACCTTTTTTTATTTTTTTTATTTTCTAGTATTTCCGCGACTTCGTCCGCGTGGACTGCACAAATTTTAAATCCCTATTTCACCCCCTTAGGATTGAATTTTCAAAAATCCTTTCTTAGCGGATGTCTACGCCATAATAGCAATCTGCATGCCAAATTTCAGCCCAATCCGTCCAGTAGTTTGAGCTGTGCGTTTATAGATAAGTCAGTCATCTTGTCTTTTATATATTTAGACTAGCTTATGCTCGCGACTTCGTCCGCGTGGACTTCATAAATTTCAAATACCCATTAAACCCACTTAGGCGTGCAATTTTGAAAAATCTTTTCTTAGTGGATACCTACTCTTTACACACACACCCTCCAAATTCCATGTCTCTAGCACCAGCGGTTTAGGCTGCGCGTTGATATATGTATAAGTCAGTCAGTCAGTCAGAACTTTGAATTTTATATATGCAGATAGCAACTATTTCTAGTTAAAATTAATCTAATACAAACTGTACCTATTGGTCATATTATACTTATCTATTATTATGTCTATTTTTTCTTTAGTCATTGAATAAAACGTATAAAATGGTGGTAAATTCTATTGAATTTATGTGTTATCGTAAAATTTGATGAGTTTTCCGCAGGCTGAGTTTTAATTATAGGCAATATTATCATTTTATTGCTATTCCATTAAAATACGAAATTTACTGGCTGAGGTTTGAATTGAAACCGAGTGATATGGAGATGAAAAGTTTGATAAATCAAATCAAAGTTATTATTTATATTATTTGTAGGCCCGTCAAATTCTTAAATAAAAATTCCGACAAATAGGCTTCTCGACCGGTCTATGATCTTTTTGGTCAGATCGGTTCGATCACATTCGAAGACACTTTGTTCGTTTGAAGAAACATGGAGAACATAATATAACAATACCAAAATAAGACAACCTACCTAGTATGTCACTACCCATATTACAAATACGAAAGTGTATTTATTAGTGGTTTATTGGTTTGTTGATTTGATGGTTTTCCTTTAATCACGTCGTAACGGAAAAACGGATTGACGAGATTTTTTTGCATGGGTATGGTTGAGTGAGTGAGTGACATAGGCTATTTTTATCCCGGAAAATCAAAGAGTTCTCACGGGATTTTTAAAAACCTAAATCCACGCGGACGAAGTCGCATGCATCAGCTAGTTAAATAGTTTTTAGTTGTCCACAAAAAACAATCTTTGCAACTCCGGATCGCCGCAAAAAGTTGGATGTCCATTGAAATTGTTATCAGTACCTATTGACACTGTGACCGCGACTGGTGATTGATATTAATGGAGGGTGTGAGGCCTTATCTCTTTGTGTTGGGGTATAAATCCGACCGCGGACGTCCTTTGAAAACTAGGACGAATTTGACATCTTCGGAAAAGGTCGGAAAATGTTCCTGAGATGTGGCATCCCTTCCCTATACCTATTACGGATGAAAGAATATCTACTTTAAACACGATGAAACGGACTCTATATTGAGTTAAATCTGTGGCCAAATATCCTATTCCTTTGGCAAGTTTTCTTGCAGAAGGTAGCTCTCATAGTTATGTCATACTCATATAGGACGAACTTAGACATCTTTGGAAAAGGTCGGAATTTCCTGAAATTTTCCGATGCAACTTCTGACATTTCTTCTGCGTGTATTTACACAGTGCAAAAGACAGAGCACATAGTCTGACCGGCGCCATTTCTTGGTTGTTTATACTTTCGTCCGTAGTCCGTACCTCGTAGTTGATACAGTTTCCAAGCTTCTATCGCTGTAATGTGACCATTACACATCTACACGAATGAATGAACGAACGATACAGGAAACATAAATGAGCAATTCCGTGGTATTTGTAGGATCATTAATGTGTGTCTATAGAAGCTTCTATTGTTCGAGTCATTTTCTTTATTTTCTTCCGATAAAGTGTGTCGAAAATAATAATTATGCAGGCCAGCTGTTAAGAGCCTATAAGTATTATTGATTAGAAATTTTACAAATGACTTGGAAACTGTATAATCGAAATCCATGCCTGAATCATTAATGTCTTCCGAAATTTTCTGTAAAACAAAATTGATTATAGCAGTAATTTGAGAACGGTAAGCTCAGTCGACCGCGGTCAGCGCAAGTTTGGCCAAGTCATTAGTGGCACGCGTCGTTAAACTACTAATTGCGGTTCGCGCTTCACCCTTTAGTAGCCCCTGCTTTGTACCCTATTAGTTGCAGTTTATTTGTTAAACTAGCGGTTTACCATTATTGTTTTGGTACTGGTTTTCTTGTATCCTATGTAAATGAAATATTCGTTACTTCTGATGATAAGGGATAATTTATACAACTGAGGCAATGAGGCTTTAAGTTAGTGACTGCCATGGACAAGGACGACAGCCTGTTCGGAGCAAATTTTTATTGGGAGGGAGACGGGGGGGGGGGGGGGGAGACGGGGGGGGATTTGACGATCAATTAAGAAGAAGAAGTTGTTGATTGTCACAACAAGGAAGGTTAGATAAATTACATCTTTCTTGAATGGAGTCCAGGTACCGGAAAAAGGAACGTTGGAAGACAACCATCTCGTTGGTTCAATGGATCACCAAGCTTGCGGGAAAGCTTGGAGGAAACTCGCCCAACACTGGGAAGAATGGCGTGCATATGAGGAGTACTATGTTCAACAATGGATAAGTAAAGGCTGATAAAGAAGAAGGAGATTTAATCGAAATACTATGTTGTTACACATCAGTACCCTTATTATAAATGCGAAAGTGTGTTTGTTTGTTGGTTTGTCCTTCAATCACGTCGCAACGGAGCAACGGATTGACGTGATTTTTTGCATGGGTATAGTCAAAGAAATGGGGAGTGACATAGGCTACTTTTTATCCCGGAAAACCAAAGAGTTCCCACGGGATTGTTCAAAACGCGGACGAAGTCGCGGGCGTCAGCTAGTAATATATATTTTGTTATGTAAATAATAATTCAATGCGTAGATTGAATCAATCTAAGATTTGCCTGATTCAACCGTGTACATGTGTATTTAGTGGGGAAGCAATTAAACAACAACTTCTAACCCCTCACAAGTATCGTATCGGACCCCTTGCCGCTGGCCGGGCGTGTTTCAATTAGAAATTTGTTAACTTGGGTTTTGGTCACGCACGCATTGTGGCAATAATATAAAGCGTGTAAACTTACATTTGAAATGAATTGAAATGATTTATTAATTTTTTGATCGTTACTTGATCATTAGGTACTGAGGAATAAAGACATAATAGAGTCACTCAGCGAGCGATGGAGAGAGCTATGCTTGAAGTTAGTGCAAATCAGAAACGAGGAGATCCGTTCGAGAACTAGAGTAATCGACATAGCTCAGCGGGTGGCGCAGCAAGAAATGGCAATGGGTGGTGATGATGATGATGATGATGATAAAATTGGACATTTTGATAGTTTTTGCATTGGGCCAAACTAGTGCTCCCAACTTCATCAGTTTTAAGGTATTTTAAAAGAAATTCTTGGAATATCTCAAAATTCTTTTTTAAGTGGGGACTTACATGCAAAATCTCAATTTTCTTGAATCAGCAATTTGAGCTTTTTATTCCGGTAAATCAGAGTTTCCACGGGATTTTTAAAAACCTAAATCCACGCGGACGAAGTCGCGGGCATCAGCTAGTATAGCAATAAGATTATTTTCCTAATAGATATCAATAGTAGAAATACCACATACCTACCTACTGTTGTTTAATAAATATCTTGGCTTCAGGGATCTTAATCCCAAAGCCGCAATATATTTAACAAATTCGAGATGATATCGGAAGGACGGCGCGTGTCCAAGATGGTGAGATTGCAAATAATATGTAATTGAAGGTCCAAGAGACCAACGATAGCAAAATAAGGGGTAACAAGGAAACGCTTACATGGGGTTATTGCGGCTTGGCTTGATATGATAAGTTTATTTTCATGATGTAGATTTAAATATTATACCTACCTACTCTATGCCTATACCTACAATCTGCACATCTATGTAGAAAGAGATAGAGTAGAAGAGATAATAAAGAGATGATCTACATTGTAGATCATCTCTTTATTATCTTGAATCGAATTAACCGATGATGTGGTTAAAATTATTGTGGTTAAGTTAAACTTTCACAAATTTAGCTAACTAGCTGATGCCCGCGACTTCGTACGCGTCGGAATCGTTCGTATTTAGGTTTTTAAAAATCACGCGGGAACACTTTGATTTTCCGGGGTAAAAAGTAGCCTATGCAAAGAATTTCTAAGTACTACTTCGTGGTACAACTATGTCACTCTCCCAAACTATCAACTATAACTGTCAAACTATACCCATGAAAAAATTCACCTCGATCCGTTACTCCGTTGAGACGTGATTGAAGGACAAACCAACAAACTAATGAACCAACAAACAAAACTTTAACTGCATAAAAAACAATAAAAATAATAATAAAAAACTTATTTTCTTGACGTTAATATAATTTAAACTTCATATTGATATTCGTATTTCTTAATTCTTACTAATTTTCCTGTACATTAAAACTTTTATTAAACATAAATTCTTCCGAATTTGTTTTATCATGGAAAATAATTATACGAGTAATTTTCAACAACACTGCTTTTGACAAATTTCCAAAATATGCTCAACCATGGCGGCAGGCGGGTTACATTTTTGCTTTGTAACAACTTTTCCTTGCATACCTCGGTTACGATACATTTTATATTTTCATTATAATAATATTATATTATTATTATTACGCCATAACAAAAAATTGACAAGAGAAATATTTCTGTATTATATTTACTATTATACTACAGTCGTATTTTTTCGACATTTTGCACGATAAATCGAAAACTATAATGTATAAAAATAAATAAGAATCTGTTTTGGAATGTACAGATAAAGCTCTTTCATTTTGAAATACTTTGAAAATTGAAAATACTTAGGGGAAAGCAGGTAGGATTCGTACACTTTTTACTCTAGGTCATGTAAGAACAAAACTAATGAATATTTCAAAATAATTTCAACGTTGCTGGATTACCTAGTTATCTGGCTTTAATTATAGTGTAGTTCAGTGTTGATGCAAAGTAAGATGACAAAGCTATGATGAATTTCCCAAAAAATGGAAATCGTACGAACGCACCCCGCACGCGAGGTAGCTTCGTACATCGACTAGGGTACATTCGTACATAGTGGGGAGCCTTCGTACGCAGGAATTAAAAAGGCTATTTTATATGAAATTTATCATTTATTGATATCAAAATTACCACGGAATCAACCTTACACATAGTAATAATTAACAATATGGTGTTTACAAACAATTTGTTACAATTTAAGTCATTCATTAATCAACATTCAAATTTACCGTTATAGTAACTCGCGTTTCATCTCTTTAGCCTTCTGTTTTCTCTCTTGTTCTTCTTTTTTCATCTTTTTTGCTCTTTCCTTTTCTATCAGTCTATTTTTTTCGGGATTATATGTTATATCCTTAATTTTTCTAATACTTTTCCTTTCTTTGTGCCTTTTTAGGTGCATTCTCATTCACTTTAGGCTAAGGGTCCATAATTTCTGGCGTCATCATCCCACAGTTGATGTAGATGGTGATGGAGGTGGCAATCTTGATGATAGATCTTCTTGAGTAAGAGTTATTTCTTTGGGAGTTGAATTTGGATAGCGCCTATGTCAAAAATAAACGATTTCTTAGTAATTATTATTAAACAGAGGGTCTTCCAAATTTCGTGAAATACACGTCCATTGTAAGTTTTACCATTCTAAACTGATTCTTAATTGTCGATTTACATATGAAGAGTACGTCAAATGTTTATGACGTCATATTTATGTATATCTTTAATACAAGCTGCCATACTAAGCCAGCGTTTTGACGTTTGATAAGAAGTTGCTAATTTGACTTATAGCGCAGCTCACGACAGGTATAAAACTTGTAAAAAAACATCGAGGTTTCACCCACACTGGCAGGCGTTAAATGTCGCCTATATTTGACGCTTGGTAGGCTATGAAACTACTAGGTATTTTTGATTTAACGACACCACTAGCCTAATATTTAGCAAATGTCGATTTCAGGATCAAACCGAGAGTTTCTTCACTCTTAGTTCTACTCTGCTAGTGTAGGCACCACCACTATTTGTTGCATGCTATCATCTGGGAGTGGTTTAGAATTGGAATCCCATAACCCAGTTAGTGCAAAAACGATCTGAACTCACGCGGGGTGCATTCGTAAAGTACGAATCCACCCCACTCCTAACTGTACGAAGGTACCCCTACCAAAAAAATCAAACAATAAATTCAAAATAAAAATAACGGTGAAGGTTATCCCAAAATTAATGTTTACACATGAATCTAAGGCACTTATCCAAAGACTATTATACGTTACTTTAACAATTTGAGTCAAGCTTATTACGAATTAATGTCGTCAAAGATGAGTCGAAAAATTATTTTCGCAGTGTGAAAACACGTTTTGACTTATTCTAAAAAAACTGACTGTTGTACAGCCACTGCACTTAGCTGTGAGCCTATGAATATGAGCGGGCCTCACATATACAAAAACACAAATGCGTCACCATGTAGCATAGTGTAGATATGACTGTTGTACGAATGCTCCCTCTGTACGAATCCTACCTGCTTTCCCCTACTAATTATTTGCTCATGAACACATTTTAATTTTTTTTGTGATATAAGCACAAATTCACTGTTGTCGGACGGACGGACGAACGGACGAACGGGCAGACAGACATACAGACAGACAGACAGACAGACAGACAGACAGACAGACAGACAGACAGACAGCTAGAGAGACGGACAAACATACAGATAGAGAGACAGACAGGCAGACAACAAAGTGACCCTATAAGGGTTCCTTTTTTCCTTTCGAGGTACGGAACCCTAAAAAACGAAGGACAAAAGCAAAAGTTTTATGACGTGCGCTTTGAAGGGCGTGTCACCACATCACCAACTTCCCAACTCCGGGATGCTAATGAGAACTTTTGACAGATACACCTTTTTTGGCCTAACCCGGAATCTCACGATCTGCAGCCGAACAAGCTAAGCACTAAACCAACGAGGCAGTTTCAAAACTACAAGGCTCCCAACGCCAACTGCTTCCAAATCGCTAATTACTCTGGCAAATATTTACTTTGCAGAGATTCTACCAGCCGGTTAGGGTGTGGACTTAGTGTCGAGCGCACGAAGTATAATGAGTATAAATGATTTAATGACAGGTGTACCAACAGGTTTTTTAAAACACTCAAATGTAATCAAAATGTAATACTTGCCTCCACTGCTGGACATAGGCCGTCCCAAGAGCGCGCCACCGTAGCGCCGTCACATACGGTCCCCCGTCTTCCTCATCCACCTACTTCCCGCGACCTTGTTAAGGTTGTTAGTCCAGCGGGTAACGTAAGCGTGTCCTCTATTTCTGACTAGCTTTTGCTCCCGACTTCGTCCGCATGGACTATACAAATGGCAAACCCCTATTTCACCCCCTTAGGGGTTGCATTTTCAAAAATCCTTTCTTAGCGGATGCCTACGTCATAATAGCTATCTGCATGCCAAATTTCAGCCTGATCCGTCCAGTTTGAGCTGTACGTTGATAGATCAGTCAGTCAGTTAGTCAGTCACCTTATATTTAAGATATCCGCTATCTCGTCTCCTAAGTCCTCATCTTCTAGCTTAGAGCGTCTTAGCACTATGGTCCAAACTTGACAATCTCTTGACGGGACGTCGGAAGATTAAAATGAGATAAGATGAATGTGGCAGGTAACTATTTAGTGCTGTTCGTTAGTTAGTCAATCAAAGCAAAATTTAGACAAAGGCTCTCATAATTATTCAGAACTGGCGCTAGCCCGAGACTTCATCTACTTGGATTTATGATTATTATCATTATTTTAATGCTGCACTACTGAAAATCTTTCTTTTAGAATGAGTATAGTGAGGTTGGCCATGCTGACCAAGGATTTAGGTACGGATTGTAGGACTTCGCACACCTTTAGGAATACGTATAACTCTGAAGCATACATACAGGTGTTCTCACGATATTTTCTTTCACCGTCAAAACAAGTGATAATAATTTTATTGCTTAAAAAAGTAAAGTAATAAATTATTTTTTCTAAGATCATAAATATCCTATGTCCGTCTCTAGAAAACAAGCTAACTCTGTGCAGACTGTTCCTTTTAAGATTTGTTCAGCGGTTGAGCTGTGAAAAATTAAAAGACAGAAAATAAGCATATAGAAAGGTAGTAGATACCTACAGAGTTTCGCCACAGAAGAAATAATAGTACTAGGAGTAAGTATACGTACTTTCGTATGCATTGATGTCCGAGCTTCACTCGGGTGGATAGGTGATATCAACTAGTATTCTGTGGTGACTGGTGGAATATATGAAACTGTTAGTGAGGTTCTACTTACGTTATGTTGAAACGAAAACCTACTAGCGAAATCTTAAGTTTCTTAACCCAGCAGCGTTTTGAGTTGTGCCTAGATTTAATATCAGTCAGTCAGTCTCTCCTTTTATAATGATGTATAATATAAGTATAGGAGATGTTCGACGAATAGCCGACTAAATAACAGAGGGAGTCATGCACCATTACCGTGCTTGCTTTCTAATTGTTTCCTGCGGCGCGGAGACGTATCAATTTGCACGTAATTCCCGTCCTTACCCGTCGTAAGGTAAACCTCTGTGGCCGAGATAATAACATCCCTTTGTGAAGGGCTCCCTTTCCTGGAAAATTGCATTTCTTTTGTACTCACTTCAAGGGATTTGTGTGACGATAAAATTATTGAGTGTGCCTTTAAAGCTATTATGCATAACTAGATGATGCCGCCCGTGACTTCATCCGCGTGTATTTTTTTTAAATTCCGTGGGAACTCTTTGATTTTCCGGGACAAAGTAGCCTTCGTCCTTCCCCGTGATACTAGCTATATCTGTACTAAATTTCGTCAAAATCGGTTGAACGGATGGGCCATGAAAGGCTAGCAGACATACATCCAGACAGACAGACATACATAATATTAGTATGGACTATAGGTACCTACATAGCCAACAGGCAACACTGGTGTGACCGAGATCAGTTAAAGGTCCTCGCCAGGTAGGTACTTATTAAATCTGGTGCACGCACATCAAAAAATCTATATATTAAGTAGGTAGTTAAAGTTTATGATACACTACACACCGATACATCATATTTAGCGGTCGATCAATCAGCCGCAGTCATATCGGCCATTACTCAATTAGAATCCGTGATCGATGTGACAGAAGGGACATTACGAATCTGTAGTGGCTAAAATCATATCAACAGTATGCATCATAATCATTTGAATGTAGACTTTAAAATTAATACCACAAAGTAGAAGTTACATTGCAAATTCGAGATGGTGCTTAATTTGTTTCAGTAATAAGGAGTTCAATGTTGTGAACTAGGCAGGAACATGGTAAATTGACGGAGCTTTTTCTGGTCTCTTAGTACGTTAATGTAATGAAAAACCGGTCAAGAGCGATTCGCACTCGCACGCAAAGGGTCCCGTACGATATTTTTCTTCTGATAAAATATAATTTCTCAAAACGTACTGCACAACTCCAGAAAACAGAGTGTGTGCCCCACAGACGGTGCCCGGTGTCGAACCCCGGAAACCACGAATTAACACCTATTTTTTTTAATAAATTTAATACAGGTGTCTGATGATTTAAAAACTAACTAAACTCTCATCTAACATCAGCCTTGCAGCTAGACATTACGAACTTAATATCAGTTAGTACGTCTCAACAATTCGTTTACGAGATTTAGACAAGGCTTTGATCTCGGCCGCTAATCAAGACTCGACGAGAGTTTAACAGGTCCTGCTTCCCGAGGAATTTAATTATGTTAAGGACAGAAAGATAAGAATTTACTTAATTGCTGCATTTAGAAGCAAATTTCAAGTCAGAATCTTAAAAAAATAGACTAGAGGCATTTAAAAGTACCTACCAATCTAATATTTGATTTATTTACCTGCACAATTTTTTTAAGTAGGTACATTCATTCTTGGAAGATGTAAAAAAAACTTAAATTAACGAGGATGATATGCCGACAAAAAACTATTTCTAGTATCATCCTTTCTAAGATCATGACCCGTCGCTGACTCAATACTGAGAACGGGTCTCCTCTCAGCATGATCAAGGGCTTAGGCCAAGTGCGAATTGGCACTTTGGCAATTGAAATCTTCTCACACCTTTGAGAACATTATGGGAAACACTCTTGCGTGCAAGTTTCCTCACGATGTTTTCCTTCACCGTTAAAGCAAGTGAGGGGAAAGCCCCTTACAAAATTTCAGATTAAAAATAAAAATAAAAAAGCAAGTGATATTTAACTATTAAATAAAACGCACATAACTCTGAAAAGTTAGAGGTGCGGTTTGTTCTTAAATTACTTGAAATAATTTCGCTTTTATTTTCAGCACCGCGCAGTTAAATTGTAACTCTTTTTATCACAATGCAAAAAAAATTTGAAATCTTTGTCACAACATCGAAAAATAAAATAAAGTACGTAATGTTAAAGTCAACTTCAAAGCAGTGAAAGATTTTTATTCGATTTTAAGTGACAATAAAAGACGCGAAGAATGGAACGTACAACGACAAGTTTATATGTGGGACCGCGGACGATAAAATTCTTTGAATATCTTTTTAACAACAGGCCGTTATTGCGGGACGGGGCTTGCGTTTTATTTCCGTGTATTCAACAATCAGACTCTAATTTTTCTTTTGCTATTTTATAGGTAGGTACTGATAAATTAATTAGACGTATGTACGTACCGTACCTATCTATAGAAATACACAAATATTGTTTACTTAGATATAATTTATTCCTAGCTTGTTTGAAAATCTTGCTCAGATATTTCATATCTACCGATTCTTTTGAGCCAGGATGGCACACAAAAATCACTCTTTCACTTGGATGCATACAATCAGGCGAGCAGGAAACGACGAACTTTTGAAAAATTTCCGCCATTTCCGGCCTTTGCGAGCTGTCAAAGATGAGAAGAGTCGCACCGTGAACGCATCGCCGATAGTTCATGCCTATTTTTTTTACCCAACTTCACTATGCAAGAGTGGTAAGGTAATATATTTAACAGCCTGTTATTTATGAACGCTTGAACTCATTTTTCTTGTGATTTAAATTTATACCTACATATCTTTTCTACCTAGTTTGAAATTTTCGTTATTATTTTGTAGTAGGTAAGTATACCCGGTTTTTTTGTCGTTTACTTATTTGCCTACACTATTGTCATTAAAGTGCAACTAAACTGCTACAAATTCATTCTTTCAACGGAACATTTACCTATTTAAAATACCTATATATTTCCTGATTAGTACGTTATGCATTGATATAGCCTACACCTTGTGAAAAGTTTGCCAAATCTCTCGCGGCACTGCAGTCCCGTCGTGACCACGACTCATGCAACTGAGTCGAAATATCGACAGAAAAAAATCGCCTCATTAATCGTGGTAAGTACCCGTATTCTACATTACAATAATATATTATTATGTCGAAGGATTGAAAGAAATAATGTCGCATCTACATAAGTAACTCTTTGGCAGTTGTCATTTTTCCGCTCAACGGGTGGGTAGCGCGACAATGCGCTGCGGGGGAGGGTTGGAGAAAGGGGGGTGTTGTGTTTGTGATGTTTTCATTTTTCACTCACTTGCCACATTTGTTGAAGATTCCGTAAATCATTCGTCACAATCCGTCACAAAAAAGACTCACATCACAAAAGTTACGTCATTATTGCAAACGTGGAATCTGCCGAAGCTGCAAATATTGGATCAAACCCGCGCATCACAGTCACACAAAGGTGCTGGATTGGCTCAATTTGCAGGCGTCACGTCCCGCCGCGGACGATTATTATATCATTGCAAAAATCTTTCACCTATTTTAAACGCTTGATTAATAAAGTATTGAGTGGTTTTTTAACCGTATTCCAACACTAGCTTCTGCCCGCGGCTTCGCCCGCGTGGCCTACAGGAAACAAATGGCATTTTTTTGGCAAACCTTTCTTATAACCATTCCAACCCTCATTTTACCCCTTTAGACCCGTAAGATTTTCGTAAAAAATCTTAGCTGACGTACCTCTAGATAGAACCTACCTTCCAAACTTCTAGTTAACAATAACAATAATTAAAACTTTCCCATACAAACTTTCATCCCCTATTTTACCACCCTTATATGTGAATTTTCCAAAAATCTTGAAACACATATTTCTTCAGTTGAAAACCCAAATACCAATTTTCGTCCAAATAACTTGAAAAATGACGGACTTTCATACAAACTTCCATCCCCCATTTAACCCACTTAGGGGTGGAATTTCGAAAAATCCTTTCTTAGTGGATACCTACTCTTTACAAAAATAGACCCTCCAAATTTCATGTCTGTAGGACCAGCGGTTTAGGCTGTGCGTTGATATATATGTCAGTCAGTCAGGACTTTGAATTTTATATGTATAGATATAGATTTCCAACCTAGGTGGCAGGCTTCGTCATTATTTTCCATTTTTTTGGTTCATGCTGTGATGAGATTGCACACTTCAAAGTCCAGATTCCTAACTATCTACATGTCGCATTGATAATATCATATCCCTCAGGGATGTTAAAACGACAACTCAATTTGACCATTTCACTAAAAAAATCTATAACTATTATGTATAGATATACATTATATTTATATCGTAAGTACCTGCCTACCTACACCAAAATATGATGTAATTTAATATGCATATACCTATTCAATAATATCATAGGCATATGCCTACTTACTATCTTTTTGAATATTATTTTATCTTTTTCTAAGTAATATTAATCATAATCACCTTTGAAATTCCCTTTTATTGGTTTTTCATCTTAAATTCATATCACAATACTTGTTATTCCGGGTCACAGCTGAAAATCAGCGTTCTGCATTTTATGCGTGTTAACGCATATGATGCAAGACATTATGCTGAGCTGTACCTACGCTCATTTCGGGTAGTGTCACAGATGAAAACATTACAATGATAATTATTGTATGCTTTGTTTTTATCTGTGACATCAACAACAAATAAATTGCAATTCTTTCTTTCTTTCTTTCTATTGAATCCCTTGTGGTTTTAAATAAACACTTCTTTTCCATTATTTTTATCACGCGTAGGTACGAAGTAGAGTAGATTTTGGTATCAGACTCATATAAACTTTCTTTCGGCTTTTGCAACGCTTTGTCGATGCAAACAGTAAACCCCGCGGGACAACGTTATCTCACTGTTTGTGCTTGGGCTCCTTCACAAACAAATGTATCAGACGTGAAAGGATGACATCCGACTATTAAGTATTAACAAACGGCTGAACACCACTTACGGGTTTACAGTCCGTGGAAGATTTATATGTTTTCCTCTGATTGCGGTCTGTTTGTTTGCCAAGTAACATTTCAGCGAGTGTGCACGCGAGTAGAACGGGAGTTATGCCAAATCAGAGAACTTTACTTGTTTAGTATGTTTCATGTCAATATAAAATTCGCAGCTCCTTCCGGTTTTCACTAATTACTTACTCAAAAAGTTTGTTGTAATGACGAATATTTCATTGTAAACCTTGTTTGTGATAATTCAAATTACCTATCCAGAATAGTCAAAAAGTCTTTGATGGAATTATTAATTTCATTATCGGACTCTGAATTTGAACTCATTTTGTTCGTCAGCTCAGAAACGAGGGTTCTTTGTACCTAACTTGAATAAGTCTCTGTCACTAAGCTGCAACGTAGCATACGCTCCCAGCCTGTCCGCCTCAACTGCCCTGCCCTGCAAAATCTGTACTGTGCTGTGCTACATGACCTGCGTCTCAGCAGCGTAGCACAGCACAGCATCTTCACAACATCTTAAGCATCCATTAGATGATAGGTTTTCCTGTCAGTTTTATCACAGAGGTTGACAGAAAGCATACAGTCTAATGCAATGCCTGACGCTTCATCAACATCTCAATCCATCGCCGACTAATACTGAGCACTCCTCTTAGAATGAGGAGGCTTTAGGCCATAGTCTACCACGCTGGGCAAGTGCGGATTGGCAGACAACACACACTTTTGTGAAATTATAACAAACTCTCAGCCATGCCGTTTTCCTCGTGATCTTTTCTTTCACCGTGTGAGATTTAATTGCTTAAAACGTACATAGCTCCGATAAATGCGTGCCCAGGATCAAAGCCGGACCCTCCGAATAGGAAGCCAAAGTCAGTCAGGCAATCACCGTTTTTAAAAATCCCGTGGGGAAATTTTCTGAGGTAAAAAGCTGCCTATGTCACTCTCCAGTCTTTAACAATACTCATGCATAAAATCACATCGATCTGTTGCTCCGATGCGACGTGATTCAAGGACAAACAAACAAACACACTTTCACATTTATAATGTGGGCAGCGATTAAGCTTATTTATCCTTGTGTATCATGAACTTAATCAAAGTAAGGACTGCTTCTATTCAACATTCGATATTCAACAAATACTAAGTTTCTATTGAATTCATTGCTATATCATTCTGAACTTTTTCAAAGGCATCGTTAGTGATGCACCCACGTAACGGGATATTGACTTCGTTATCAATCCCGGCTGACAACTTAATGGATTACAGTCTTAGGGGACAAGACGACGAACGGAGACGATAGGAAAAAATAAGATTGGGATGTTAATGCATGTCATAAATGCTGTAGTATTTCTTGTAAGGAATAGCTATTTGTAAGGGGCCAGGATACGTAGGTAGGTAACTATGTATGTTGCTACCCCACTAAAAACATACTCGGGTGTATTATAAACATTACATAATAATTCTATGATTGTAAAAGCGTAGGCAAGTTCTCTGCCTTATTATTGGGCTAAAAAATATTTGAAATTCACCCCATTAATATTCCGACGTTTCTTCATCTTCTCGGGGTTTTTTCCGCACTTGGACGTAGCCGTCCGTTAGACCTCTGGTGCGGCTCTTCGCCGGATCACAGCAGCCAGCCAAGCTCAATCCATTTTTTTTTAATTCAGATACAAGTTAGCCCTTGACTGCAATATCAGCTGGTGGTAAGTGATGCTGATGATGCAATCTAAGATGGATGCGGCTTAATCTAGAAGGGGTATAGCAGTTTTATTAAACCCATACCCCTTTGGTTTCTACACGACATCGTACCGGCAGGGTGATTACGTATCTCGCGACAGGCTTGCGACAGGCGTAAATCTCGCGATCATTGCTGTCAAACGTCACACGTGACAGCGGTTGGAGAGAGACAGCAATAGCCACAAAGCAAAATAAGAAGAGAGACAGCAAATGAACTGTCGCATTGTTACTGCTGTCGCGTTGCTGTCGCTACTGCAACGTTTTACGTAATCACCCCGCGGAACGCCAAGTCGCTTGGCAGCACGGTTTTGCCGGTAGTGTAGTATTTGGTAACTAGTCACGGCCAAAGCCTCCCACCAGGCCAGAACACCACAGAACACAGAACAGAAATTATGAAATTCTGAACCCCTGCCGGGAATAACAGATGCACCAGTTTGCTACTGGAATTAAGATGAAGACCACGTCCCAGAGAACGTTGGAAGATCTCCGACTGGTCCCACGACATCACCAAGCTTGCGGAAGGCTCACCCAACACTGGGAAGAATCGCAAGCACATGAAAAGGCCTATGTCCAGCAATGGACAAATAAAGGCTAACGAAGAAGAAGAAGAATTATTTAAATAAAACAGTGAATAGTAAAGAAAGAACAACAATTTATTACTGATACCAAATTCCCTGAAAAGCGTTCCCAGCTAACAGGAACGCATAACGGCATCGTAAACTTCTTATCAAATAGAAACGCATATTAATCTCGGGCCGGTGTTGCCGCCCACGCTTTTAGTCCGGGATCGCATTGTAATAAATCCCGTGGGCATCCCGTAGTCCCGTATCCCGGAATGCAAGGCGTTGCGGCGACGCGGCGCCGACTCGATTTATGTGGGAATTGCGGATTAAGAATACAGTTATAAATTAAAAATTAAACCAGAAAATGAAAAAGAGAAACCGGGTGTGAAAATGAATTAAAACATTGTGCACAATATTTTTTGATTTACAATCGCGATGCTTTTTCTTATGTTTTCTATCATAATATTTTCTTACTGTCTTTTCTAAAGTAAGTATTTTTTTTAAATTCAGATAAAAGTTAGCCCTTGACAGCAATCTCACCTGGTGGTAAGTGATGATGCAATCTAAGATGGATGAGGGCTAACCTGGAAGGGGTATGGCATAAGTGCATCTTTTTAAGTTAACGTTAACTGTGCCCGAATCGGTCAAAGCATGTCCAGATTAAGAGGAGTTTATTCGTAGCGCACTCCAAACAAACGTAGGGAAACTTCTCTTCACTCGCCAGTAGGCACCTAAACGTCATAATTTGACATCTCCACATAATTTTGACCGATTTTGGAAGTCATCGGTCAACGTTACTAAAAGTTGCATTAAAGCCTCAAAAGCATTAGAATTATCGTCAAAATTAAAAAGATTCTTACCAAATCTTTAGTGGGTACCAGTAAGTCGGGCTTCTGTTTTCCCTGCCAGCAACTCATCATGCACTCACTACAGAGCACGGGTCTCCTTTCAGTATAAGAAGGGTTTGGTCATAGCTCACCAGGCTGGCTAAGTGCGAATTGGCAGACTGTATGGTTAAGGTTAGAGCTCGCTAGTAAGTACCTAGCTTTAGAGTGATAATAACCCGCTGTGCTTATATTATTCTTTAGCAAGCTTTTTAAGAAAACTTAAAATAGGCGCCGCGCTGTCGCGACGGGCGCACAATATATTCTTTGTCTCAATATTCCAAGAAAATAGAAATTATTTTCGAGATAAAGAAAAGTATCCATTCATTATTATCCATTGTTTAAATTTTGTCCCCTAATTTGGGTCAACGATTATAATAAAAGATGACTGTTCTTTTAGTTTCGACTAGCTGACCCAACCCGGCTTCCCTCGGGCAGGACTTCTAAGATTCGTTTTTACAAAAATCTACATAAATAAAAATTTCAAGTTTCTTAATCCAACAGCTTAGGCTATTACTATTAGATATATCATTCTGTTTATCCTTATATACCTACCTATTATGTTTGAAATAAATATATAAAAAATATTTTTTGTCTATATAGGTCTATATCTATATTGGAAGGTTGTTGCGGATGCCAAAATGTTGCCATCCGCGGATGCGGACTACTAGAAGTTCACATTCTCGGATGCGAATGTAGATACGGATGTCGCATTTGCGGATGCGGATGCAATGCAAGTTTCTGCAATCTGAATGCATAAGTTACCAGAATACTATTAAACACTCTGGTGGAATAACTAGATGATATATGTAAGTATATAAGTATATCTAGCTTTTTAGCCCTCCGACCACCTATCGTTTTGTTTTCTTTACTAAACCGAAAATCGAACCGGGTTGTAGCTATCATAATAATATATTAAGTACTAGCTCATGCGCGCGACTTCGTCCGCGTGGACTAAACAAATTTCAAACCCCTATTTCACCCCTTAGGGGTTGAATTTTCAAAAACACTTTCTTAGCGGATGCCTACGTCACAACAGCTATCTACATGCCAAATTTCAGCCCGATCCTTCCCATAGTTTGAGCTGTGCGTTGATAGATCAGTCAGTCACTCAGTCAGTCAGTTAGTCAGTCACCTTTTCCTTTTGTATATTGAGATAATAATATGTGCCTAGCTTATTCGAATATAAAAAATAACATGTTTTGGCAAAGACAGGAAACGTTTATTATGTATGAACTATGAACCCTGTGACGAGATGAAATTCAGATGAGGACAAATAAATTTTTATGCTTTTGATGTCAACCCTCTGAAAACCGGGAATATATTAGGAAAAGATATAAAACTTTACCGCTAAACATAATACCTATTACCGTATAAACCATAGCGTAGGTACTCTTTAATAATTGTTTTATTTCGTTTTATAACATTACTTCTTTTTTTTGTTGTTTGTTTGTTGGTTTGTCGCAACCTCCAAAATCAAATACCTGGAGACATAAGCTACTTTTTGTCCCGAAAAATCAAAGAATTCTAAAGAGATTTTTACAAAACCTAAATTCACACGGACCAACTTGCGGGCATCAGCTATAGTCAGTACCCTTATTATAAATGCGGAAGTGTGTTTGTTTGTTGGTTTATTGGTTTGTTGGTTTGTCCTTCAATCACGTCGCAACAGTGCAACGTATTGACGTGATTTTATACATGGGTACCTGGAGAGTGACATAGGCTACTTTTTATCAAAGAGTTCCCACGGGATTTTTTAAAAACCTAATTCCACGTGCTACACCACGTGCTACGGCGTAGGTGCGCTACGCTGCTACAAATCACCAACTTGCGGGCATCAGCTATAGTCAGTACCCTTATTATAAATGCGGAAGTGTGTTTGTTTGTTGGTTTATTGGTTTGTTGGTTTGTCCTTCAATCACGTCGCAACAGTGCAACGTATTGACGTGATTTTATACATGGGTACCTGGAGAGTGACATAGGCTACTTTTTATCAAAGAGTTCCCACGGGATTTTTTAAAAACCTAATTCCACGTGGACGAATTCGCTGGCATCAGCTAGTTTATAATATATCGCAAAAAGTGGAAAACTATTTCTTAATTCTTATACATTAAAACTTTCCTTCCGTAATGTCACAAACTCACAATATTCAATTCATCCTGTGCCAGATTTTCAAATTACTGCTACTAAACGAATTTCGTTTCCTTGACAATAGAAAATAATGTAAGTTTCTCAATCATGATGCTGGATGGGGTAATATATTGTGAACTATACAATTTGCAGATTGCTATCATCATCATCATCATTATTAACAGATGGACATCCACTGTGGGACATATATCTCTTGTAGGGACTTCCACAACCTTCGGTCTTGCGATGTCTGAATCCAGCGGCTCCCTATGACTCGTTTCATGTGGTACTGGTATGTCCACCTAGTGACAGGTCTTTCAACGCTATGCTGTCCGGTCGCATTTCTAATATTATCTTGCGACCCCAACGTCTATCGGTTTTTGCCCTGCCCATATAACGTTATTGTAAGTAGGTAGAATAAAACTTTTCAGATACGATGCTGCGTGAAAAGAGTTAGACTACCATATACATAACCGAGCCACAACAGCTCAACGGTTAAAGGGGCGGACTGAAATCCGAAACGTCGCCGGTTCAAACCCCACCCGTTTGTCTACCTACTCCTAGCACAAGCTTTACGCTTAGTTGAAAGGTAAAGGGGAATATTAGTCGTGATAAACATGACATTAGAAAGAGGTTTTAAATATATATATATATATATTTAAAACCTCTTTCTAAGTGGAAAACTCACTTTTATTTTTGCATCGTTACTTTCTACTAGGTTAGATCGCAGTCAGCGAGCTAATTTGTTGAAAACATTTGATGTTATATAATTAACCAAAAACAATAAATAACAGCTCTCTTCACAACTCGACAATAGCCGAATACGGAACAAATTATTTATTCATTGAACAAGAATCGGCTACATTTCGGCTACGTTTATCGGATCAGTTCGGCATAGAAGTTAGACCTCCTAACGACCACGATTCAGTGACTATTGGGCGAACTTGCCTCGATATTAGCATAAAACATCAAAACTCGCATTAAAGTGTCCAAAACTCCCCGACCTCCCCTCGGAATATTTCCCCTTGCCCCTGTCTACTTCCGTGCTCATTGGAGCGTAGGGACAGTCGACTATCGTATAGTTCAAGTTGAATAATACCTGCGGCTCTAAGTATAAGTTAAAATTAAAACCGTAGTTGCACTACAACTCATTGAATTATTAAGTAGGTATGTACTAACGTTGCATCTATGTTGCTTTGCCTAATGCATGGTGCCTATGATGTATCTATATAATATGACGACACGACGACGTTTGCCCCGTCCATAATAGACTGTTTAGTCTATTAATAAAAAAAGCGGGCAAAAGCTAGTTAGTTTTAACTAGCTTTTGCCAAAACTCCCCGACCTCCCCGCGAAGCGGGCAAAAGCTAGTTAGTTTTAACTAGCTTTTGCCCGCGACTTCATCCGCGCGAGATAATTAACTAGAATATTATAAGTTATAACCGACAACTCGAAGGTAATCTAGTTATCGATCAGTGAGATGGTTTTCATCAAATTCCTGTGACTTGGACCCAACAATAATAAAGTCTATATTTTATTCAGCTACATTAAAATACTTGAACAATAAAATAATTATCATTTATCGTCATGGGTTCTATGTTTCGGAAAGAATCAGGGGAAAAAACATGACTACGAAGTTAGGAAGTTTGGCCCGCTGCAGTTCTAATTCCCAGTCTAGTTAATCTATGATTTGCGTAAATCACTACCATTTAAGCTGTCTTCTAATCGGAGGTCGGGGGTTAGATCCCGGGCATGCACCTGTAACTTTTCGGAGTTATGTGCGTTTTAATTAATTAAATATCAATTGCTTAAACGGTGAAGGAAAACATCGTGAGGCATGCATGCCTGAGAGTTCTCCATAATGTTCTCAAACGTGTGTGAAAAGTCTACCAATCCACACATGGCCAGCGTGATATACTATGGCCAAAACCCTTCTCACTCTAAGGGGAGACCCGTGCTCTGTAGTGAGCTGGCAATGGGTAGATTAAAATGATGAAATATCAAACAAAGCAAACAAAGTACCTACGTATAAAAGGAGTTCTTAATTGACAGCTTTGATATGAAGGTATGTGCTGACATGATATAAAACTACAGCTCAAACCACTGGGCCTAATAACTTGAGGATGCATGTAGGTTTTCCCATGGAAGGGGCAAGAAAAGATTATCAAAAATTCCATCTGATTTAAACTAGGGTGAATCAGCTAGTCGGACAAGTAAAAATTAAAGTAAAATAACTCTGAAAGGACACTTTGATTTCTGAATAAGAACTCATTTGGCTCGTTCAATTGAAACTTTTACAACCAACCAGATAAGACAATTTCACAATGAACAGATTTTATTATCAAAGGGGAAATGGCTGACGTCAGACTATCGAAGAACGGTAAACATCTTTGTGATTGGACATAGAGGTTAGCAAATTGGACCGCAAAAGGTTTTCTTAGGGGATAATATTATGGTTTATTCAAACAATTCAAACATACTCGATCGTTTCATAATTCGAGTTAGAAAATATAGAGTTTAAGTTCCCACGGGATTTTCAAAAACCTAAGTCCATGCGGACGAAGTCGCGTGCATCAGCTAGTATACTATAAATGAGAAAGTGTGTCGGTCTGTTTGCCAATCTATCTATTTGTTACCTTTTCGTGCAACATCTCTTTAACTGATTTTGATGAAAATTGGTTCTGAGATCAGTTTGCCTCCCGGACACAGACAGGCTACTCCTGATGTAGGATGAAGTCGCGAGCACCGTCTAGTATTTTATTATGTGATACAAGACTACTAGCCCACCCACTCTGGGTGAAACCGGAAAGAAGTAAAATAGAAAAAATACATAGGCTACATAGGTCTAAAAAGTTGAAATTGCAATTTGAAATTATCTGCAAAATATTTGTTTAGATTTCACGTTGGCATCCCATCCCAGTCATTCAATTTCTCCTATAATAACGGGGAATAAGCATATTATTATTATTTCGTTCTATTATTACGTGTATAATATAGATTAGTAAGTAATAAAAAAACACGTCGTATTTAGTGCCTTCTCATTTTTAATGTCTGTTAAAAGATATAAAAAGTACAAAAGGAACATGACGCATAGTCTGTGACGTGAAGCATGTCTCCGTCTATCAATCCTCCCTTGTCGCTATTCCCCTTTGTCTCGGGGAAGGCAGTGATTCGTGAAGTTGCCGGGATCGTGGTGCTTTGTACTAACAACCGTAGCTCAATGATTGACGTGATTTTTGCATGGGTATAGTTAGAGTTTTTTTACAGACCTAAATCCAAGCCACCCACGCGGACGTACACGCCGGCATCATATTATAGTAACTTAGTAAGTAAATAGATAAAGCCTTTATTTCCAAATCATTTTAAATTTACACACTGGAAGCTCGACATACTGCAGCGTGCTACGGCGTAGGTGCGCTACGCTGCTACAAATCTGCAGCTGCATCGCACTACGCTTGTATACAGTTTCTTGTATTACAAGTGATACAACTTCATCTAGCCATGTTAAATGCCTAATATTCCCCTTTACTTTCCAACTAAGCGTCAAGCTTGTGCTAGGAGTAGGTGCAATGGGCGGGCACGACAATAGTGCAATGGGCGGGGTTTGAACCGTCAACTTTTCAGTTTCAGTCCACTCCTTTACCCGTTGAGCTATTGAGGCTATTTATGCCACAGAAATGCGTATGGTGTAAAATATGTAGCAAGAATCGTCGGCAGACTATCGTACCGTAATGTACCGTAATAATTGCCGCGTGCACAATTAATGTTTAATTTGTAGCATGCCGAATTGTCGCATGTTGTTGTTACGGTGTAAAAGAGTCTTTATACTAACGAATGTGCAGCAAAGATGCATAATGCAACACCAGAGAAACAGCTAATGCGTTGCCGGCTTTTGAGGATTTTTATGCGCTCCTTGAATAGACGTTAACATTGAACCGTGGAGTAAAACCTAGTATCCAGATTTGCCGTGATAAGCCGTGATATCCTAGCGGTTAGGACGTCCGTCTCTTATTTGGGAGGTCAGGGTTCGATCCCGGGAAGACAACTCTTACTTTTCGGAGTTAAACGGCAAACGAAAACATTGTGAGGAAACCTGCAAGCCTGAGAGTTCTCCATAATGTTCTCAAAGGTATGTGAAGTCTGCCAATCCGCACTTGGCCAGTGTGTAAAACCCTTCTCTTACTGAGAAGCGATCCGTGCTCAGTAGTAAGCCGGCGATGGGTTGATCATGAACCAGCTTTGAGAATGGTTTTTACGTCATCAGGTGACGATCAGAAATTTGAAAGCCTATGTTTGCCGCTTTCATGGAATGGTGATAAAAATAAAAGTAGGTATGATCGAAAGTAAACAGCACACTCAGTAGCGTCAGTATCAATTGCATCTGTTGACTGTTGGGACGGTTTTAGTGAAATCACTCGTCAATCACTGCTCACAGTGGGGTGTATAAAGTGCTGAATCGTGTTGGGCCAGCGAACCACGAAATGAAACCAAAAGTAGGGTACATATGTACATTTGTGATCTGCCGGGATTTGTATATGAAGAGCGACTTTTTTGTTTTTGTCTCACTTTAAACTAACCTATGCTCCATCTGCGTCGACTACACAAATGTCAAACCCTTTTACCCCCTTAGGAAAATTTTCAAAAATCTTTTGTTGACGGATGTCTACGTCATAATAGCTATCTGCTTGCCAAATTTTAGCCCGATCTACTGGTAGATTGAACTGTACGTTGATAGATCAACCGGTCAGCTTTTCTTTTTATATATTTAGACTAGCTCATTCCTGCGAATTCGTCCGCGTGGACTACACAAATTTCAAACCCCTATTTTACCCTCCCAGGGGTTGAATTTTTAAAAATCCTTTCTTAGTGGATGCCTACGTCATAATAGCTATCTGCATGCAAAATTTCAGCCTGATCCGTCCAGTGGTTTGAGCTGTGCGTTGATAGATCAGTCAGTCAGTCAGTCAGTCAGTCACATTTTCCTTTTATATATATAGACTAGCTCAAGCTAACTAGCTGCCCAGCTTCCTCAACTTTGTTTAGATTTTATTGAAAATCTCACGGGAATTCTTTGATTAACGGGATAAAAAGTATCCTGTCTCTGTCTTCAGGATACAGTAGGCTACCCGTCAAAATCAACATGTAAGCGTGGGAAATCAAATAGTGCCCACGGGATTTTTAAAAACCTAAATCCACGTGGACAAAATCGCAGCCCTCATCTAGTAAAGCAATAAAATAAGTACTTACTTAATGTCTGATAAAAAGACTTGAAAAAGAATGAATTTCGCAGTTTCTGACTGTATTAAAAAAACGTGCGAAACGCTTTCAATGGAAATCAATTTTAAATGAAGGCTTAACCCTAGCGATTCTAAGTTATTAGAACCAGAGCGTTGAGGTGCGAAAAGGGTTTTGTTGTAAAGGGTTCCCTACCATTTCGGTATATTTTCCTTTTTAAGTTCAATATTTATAATGAGAAAGGGAACACACATTCTAATGTAGATATACATTGCTCATATTAAAAAAGTATTTTGGGGGATTGAAACCCTTTGGAGGATAGGTATTGTGGGGGACCTTAGCACTAACACTTAGAAAATTTCTCAAGGGTATATAAAAATAATATTATGGCTCTAATATACATTGGCCTAATACGTTCGGCAAAAATGCAGACTTGACGAAATGCTGCTTGTGAATTGTAGTGGTAGGGTTCTGTAGTCACGCTAGTCGCTAAAACCTTTCACAGTTTTGATTTCGTAAACAGTAGCTTTTTCCAAAAATCTGTCTAAGTAACCTCGATTACAAAATACCTCAATCAATCAATCAATCAGCCTGTTTGCGTCCACTGCTGGACATAGGCCTTCTCAAGAGCACGCCACCACACACGATCCTCCGCCTTCCTCATCCACCCAATATACGAATATACGAATATACCCATTCCAATATACGAATAAAATACCTATTTAGCGACAAATCACTCGAGGGAGTATACAAAAAGAAAATTTCGACTCTCGCTTTTCATGTTCAGTACGTACGACGAAACTATTTGGCTTCCCTGTTTTACTACGGAACCTTTAAAAAATACTTATAAGCCCACGAGCACTTACCACTGCGCCAGGGAGGTCATATGTTTACACAAACACAGTAAGTACTTACATAACCCGAAAAAAGCTCGCGAACCACTCAGTTAGATTAGAACACAAAATATGTTTCAGTCTTAAACATAAACTTTTCGGCACCCACTAAGTATTCTGTTAAGAGGTTTTTAAATTTATTCACCCTTCGATCTGAAGTTTCCCCAAGTTGGGAAATTTGGCGATTAAATCGACCGAATGTAGAAGTTAAGGGTTGAATTTGCATAGAGATGGACCGGGCGTATGGAGAATTGTCTAGTTTCAATAGGCTTTACTTGATAGCAATTTTGTTTTAATAGGGACTATTCCATTTTGCAGTATCATAAACGCTCCAGCATATACGATGGTCCAAACTACAATGCATGGGGCAAGTGCCGACCAATACATATGTAAAAGTACTTCCGAATTGCGTCAAGATGTTGTATGTAACTTAACAAAATTGGCAAGCCAGCAGCGCTACCCATACCGACCAGGCACCAAGTGATGGGGTTTACCCCTATCCTTAGATTAAGGACTAAAATCGTACTTTTGACTATATCGTCTTTTTAACAACTAATACAAACGTTGCTAAGTGACTCATCGAAAGATTGTAACTAGACAGACTGATTAGTATGTATTTATCAATTTCGGCCATTAGTTTAGTTGAGAGATCGTGTAGGTACCTATTACCAATTAACTTCAATATTAATGAAAGGGTTAGCGCGGCATGGTTATATTACGTTATTCTTGAATCAACGGATTCTGATCGTTCCGAAATATGCTCAGATTCCACCGTCGTCCCTCGATAATCCACGCTTCGGTGATCTGACAAGATCTCATAAACTAGCCCACGTAGGAACGGGCACCTACACAATTTGGTATCTTTTATGTTTTGTTCTCCAAACCTGTGCCAGTTCAGAAAAGGCCTTATAATCCTCAAACGACTGATCAGATTTTGATCAAAACCAACTAGGAACCATTCCGATTACCTAAACAAGCTTTTGAATAAAACAATCGTATCGGTCCATGCATTTAAGAACTATGATGACATTGCCATACAGATAAATCTGTCAAAACTTATAAGTATTACCCCTCTTTTGCGTCGGGATTAATCACGGTTTCTGGTGTTTCGAAATAATGCTCAGTTTCCACTGTCAACTCGCACAGTTCACACTACAGTGACCTGACGAGAGTCCATAAATCAGTCAACGAACGTACGGGCAGCACACGCATGGCACGAGTGTGTGAAAAGCTGGATTTGTTATCTTTTGTGTTTTGGACCAGCTAAAAAAGGTCGATGATCCTGAGACGTTGGCTGAGTAAAAGTCTGATAATACTGAAATGGTTTAACAGATTTTTTCAAATATAGCTAAGACTATCTCGATTAAATATGCTTTTGAATATAAACAACCGAATTCAAATCGGTCGGTCCATTTAAGTCGTTTTGAAATAATGCCCAGTTTTCACCGTCACTTCGTATAGTTCATGCTCTAGTGAACTGACGAGAGTTCATAAATCAGCCAACGAACGTACCGAGTACGGACACCCACTCGCAGCGAACGAGTGTGTGAAAAGCTCGATTTGTTATCTTTTATGTTTTGTTCGCCAACTCTGCGCCGCTTTGTCTTAGAAATGCTTCTATGAATCAACTTTATGTGAAGTAAAACAATTGTTTATTGCTTCTATGTGAGATGTATGACCATAAATCTGGCTGTTGATAAATAAATATCTAACGGTAGGTACTTAATTTATTTTTCAAGACACAAATCAATCTTGTACTTGTAAAAAGCAATAATAAACATTAACTAATCACTTGCCACCAGCAGGGTTATGCTGTATCTCAGTGGCACACTAATTTCGTGAAAATTTCTAATAATTAAATGTCAAACTCAAATTTTCTATTCGCTAACGTCAGTTTTTAACTGATCTGACTGCAGCCAAGCGCTAGTCTATAAATTTAAAAAAAAATTATTGTTGAAGTAAAACTCAAACCACTGGTTTTATAAACTGTGAAGAGACCCTGCTGGGAAACTAACTCGAATTAATCCACTTTTAAGACCGCAACACTGCACCAAAACTGTGGAAAGTTCAATGGATGAGGAAGGCGGAGGACCGTGTTTGGTGGCGCGCTCTTGGAAAGGCCTATGTCCAGCAGTGGCTGATGGATTGGATTGGAAACTTCAATCACATATAGACTCAATAGCATTATAATCAAGAGGTAGACAAAAATTCGAATGGTCAACGGTACAAGTCCATTGCACTTTTGTCATATAGTTAGCTAAATAAAGCGTAAGCTTCACGCCAATTTAGAGAGAAAATTGGAATATTTATCATGTTTAACATAGCTTGTCATATGTTTTTACTTACTAAAAAAATCGTAAATTATTTCAATCAATAATTCCATTTTTCCAAAAGCGAATAATAAACTTGTTTACATATCCCGACAGTTATTTCAGACGACTGAGCAAACAAGGATCTCAGGAAGGCATGTCCTAAGTTGACAGATCCAACCCTTTAGACGGCGCATCTAAACACTTTTCTAGTGAGCACAGGAGCAAGCACAAGGGCCGCTCCTAATTGGAGAGCGCTTATCTCAGGGGTCCTTCGGGTTCTCTTATAAAGAACCTGCGGTTTGCACTGACTTCACGTACCTACCGTTCCTTGAAAGGATGTTTTCGTTTTGCTTTGAAATTACCTTTGTAAGGGACCTAGCAAACGTTCGTAAACTTACTGCGTGTAGATAACTATGGAATCCTTAAAATGTTTTAGTTTAAATGTTCTATTATTATAGTCTTATAGCATTAAGTAAAGATAATTACGTAGGTACTTTTAATCTTTGAATCCTTGAAGGTAGCTTGCATCCATCATTGTAAGATGGATTCCCAACGAGTCACACTCAATCGTGTCACAGTGGTAATCGTTGGGAGCACATCGAAATTTTTCTCCCATCGAGTCACACTGTTACTGGTTGCAACATTTTTATCCATTATAATTTCCAACGAGTCACATGTTACTCTGGGTGTGACTCGTTGGGAATATTTATTTTAATTTAGGTCACAAAACGAAGTCCCTAATCGCAAAATCAAGGAAGACATTAAGGTCAGCAAATCATTAAGTTAAGCCTCCGTCTGTCAAAAGAATTTCTGAACATATTTCATTCCCTCATTACACAGATCAGTGCTTTTCATGGCATTAAACGTACAGTACACCATATTACTTGAAGCAAAATTACAATTTTATTGGATTTTATATTCTATTTCACGGGCTATAGAGTGAATTTTCCTTTGTACGGTGTAGCTTATTGGCGTTACTGTAGGTACCATATCTTTGATCCAACATTCTTCGACAGGAAATCCTGTTCATGGCAAAGTGAACTTTCAACTCGTATAAGAGTTTTCTAAATTGCGTCACGGTTCTTAATTAACTTCAGTAGAATTCTTGATGAAACAAGTAATACCTCCCAGGCGTAGTGGTGAGAGTTGCACGAATTCCCGGGTTCAATTCCTGACAGGGACAATTTGGGTATTATGATTTCATAATAGCTTTGGGTCTGGTCTGATGGGAATCTTTGAGCGTAGGTAATAGATACATTGCATGTTACACCTGTGTTCTTAGTGCGGCTATAGATACAGAATACATCTGCTGCGTAGGAGCGGGCATGTACCTACACGTAACATGACTTACACCCTTATGTTTGTTAAGGGATTTCTTTAACAGAACGTAAGAAACTCCGTGGAACTAGCTGTATAGTATGGTGCAAAGTTTAAGCGACAGCGAAGTTTTCTTTTTCTTTAATGTATAGACTAGCGCTTGGCTGCAATCAGACCTGGTGGCAAGTGATGATGCAGCCTAAAGCGCCCCGTAAACAGTCAAACATGTTTGTCAAACACGCCGTCAATCAAATTCACCAAACACGTAGTTCGTTTGACAAACGCAGCCGTACACGCATGTGTGACAAACACGATGTCAATCAAATTTGCCAAACACGTAGTATGTTTGACAAACACATAGTTTGTTTGACAAACGCATCAAACACGACCGCAGATGTTCAAATAATTTGACAAACATGTTTCGCCGTTTACGGGGCACTTAAGATGGAGCGCGCTTGCCTAGAAGATGCCTATTCACTTTTGACTTGAAGGTAACCATGTAGAGCGGAGCGAGACCAATAATTAATCTATGGTAACCATATTATAATTGGAGAGTACATGAAGTCCTTTTTTATCTTGAAAATGTTACAATGATTTTTTCAAAATCCTTTCTTAGTTAAGTTCTGCATTATAGTGCAAACCTCGTGCTAAATTTTAAGTTTATAGAACCAGTGGTTTGAGTTATTCAGTCAGTTTGTCTATAGGTATATTTATTATTTAGATGTTGCAATAAGTAGCGTAATCTAGTTATTGTAAAAATCATGCTGGCGTGGAATGGTGTCAAATAATATATTGGCTGTATTTCTGGGCTAAATGTTATAGGTAGTATGTTTATTTTGCCTATTTATGGAAACCTATTCCTTGCATTGAGTGCTGTGGTCTCAAGCGGGGCATGTACTTGTTCAACTAATATCAGCTATGCAAGCTGTTTGTGTGGCTCTCTTACGGCATACCCGCTTCAGCTTATAGTTTGTTACAAACTCCAATACAGAGTAATGTTGGAAGGTCCTCAATTATTAAACAATGCAATCGCGCGCTCCAACCCTATAGCGTTAATACTTGAAAACCTACAATTGGGTCACGGACATACGTAGTCATAATATCCTCAAACTAGCGACCGCCCGCGGCTTCGCTCCCGTGGGAATTGCGAAAAATCCTGCCTTATTCCTTGTCTACATTATAAACTTACTAGCTGATGGCCGCGACTTCGTCAGTGTGGAATTAGGTTTTTAAAAATCCCGTGGGAACTCTTTGTTTTTCCGGAATAAAAGTTGCCTATGTCACTCTCCAGGTTTTTATCTATACCCATGCAAAAAATCACGTCAATCCGTTACACCGTTGCGACGTGATTAAAGGACAAACCAACAAACCGACAAACCAACAAACAAACACACTTTCGCATTTATAATATTAATGGGTAGTGATCAAGAGAACTTTTGTAAAAATTTCTAGGTCCCAAAGGTTTAGGCTGTAAGTTGATGAGTCAGTCAGTTAGCCAGGATTTTTATAAATATTTAAATTACTAATTCATAAATTTTTGCCATAGTTGTTGGGACGTCTTACCAGGCATATAGGTAGGTATCTACCTAATATGACTACCCATATTATAAATGCGAAAGTGTCTTTGTTTGTTGGTTTGTCCTTCAATTACGCTGCAACGGAGTAACGGCCAGATTGCATGAATATAGTTAAAGATCTGGAGGCTACTTTTTTCCCGGAAAATCAAACAGTTCTCACGGGATTTTAAAAAACTAAATCCACGCGGACGAAGTTGCGGGCATCATCTAGTTAATCCATACTTCCATACTAATGTTATAAAATTTGTGAAAGTGGAACCTTTGTATGGCCCTTCAATTTGGGTACAGGGGTAGCTTGCCTCTCAGGTATGTACCTAGGCTACTTTCTATCCCGAAATATCAAAGACTATCACTTTAAGAATTCGTATACGAAAAAGTACTACTTAAAGGATAAACAAAACAAACAGAACAAGGCATTCCAAACCAGTGGTAAATTAAACTAGTTGACGATTCAAAACCAATTGTAAAAAAAAATATACTTCAATAAAAATATATTCTATGGTAACTAAAGATTTTTCAAGTAAATTTTACTATTACCTACTAAGAAAGGATTTACAGAAAGCTCACCTGAGTGAAACCTGGGAAGGTCAGCTAGTGGTTATTTTATTTAGGTAGGTAGGATGTGGCATTTGAAATGAAAAGAAAACAACATTCATTTAAATATTTACTTCAAAAATTTAAAATCACTACTAAAATCATTTTCAATATTATCTTTTTACCGAACAATAGATAGATTACAGTGTTTGGTTCATAAATATAACTATACACCACTAATTATGTTTTGTAAACATTCTCTTTATGCCCGCTCTACACTCGCGCGCGAATTGCGCCGCGAAACCTATGAACGACGGTAACTGCACTCATCAACACATTTGTTCGCGCGGTTTGTACAGGTTCCGAGCCGCGATTCGCGCGTTATTGAAAAGCGGGTATTAAAAATATTAAACACTATAAATGCGTAATAAGAGCGTGTTCACAATAACTCTACCTTGATGATCGAGCGTGTCCTTAAAAACATATTTGTCTTCCATTGAACACATAGATATTAAAAAACCAGCCAAGTGCGACTCGGACTCGCGCACGAATGGTTGGAATGGTTCCGTACTTACCATTATCTAAAAAACGGCAAAAAAAAATTATGTCCGTTGTATGGGAGCCCCTTAAATATTTTTTTTATTCTGTTTTTTTTAGTAAGTATTTGTTGTTATAGCGGCAACAAAAATACATCATCTGTGAAAATTTCAACTGTCTAACTATCACGGTTCATGAAATACAGGCTGGTGACAGACGGACAAACAGACGGACAGAAGACGGACGAACAGCGGAGTTTTAGTAATAGCGTCCCATTTTACACTTTGGGTACGGAACCCTAAAAAGTGTACAGTGTAACTATTTTTAAATAAAATCTTTCAATCTAACTAAATTCGTTAGTCAGAATACGCTATGACTAGAAACGTGTTATTTTAATTGTCTATAAAAAAATATAATAAAAGTAAATTAATAATTATAAATTATGCTTCTAATTAGGCACCTACTTAACATAGTCAGATAGTATTTAGCAAATATTTCGTAATACAACAATGTTACGTTACAAAACCAACTTAATCTAGCCTAAAAATATTATCTGTCAACATCTGTTATCTTTTGAATAAAACAATTTGCTTAATGAGCTACTCAAACGTTCTTGTCTTGTGTACATTGCATTGGCTACGCTCTGTACTTTTTATCTTCTGATACTTGAAGACTAGACGTAAGGTAAGTCTAAAGTCTTATTTAACTTTAACTTACGAACAACAAAGTACTTAATCTTACTTGCTTTAAAACACGTGATTGCTAAGCGTGACATTAAACTTAAAACTCAAAGAAAACGTATACAATGACTAGAGTGAAAAAATAGACTTTAAAATGAAAAAGTCAGTCTAATTAGGAAAACAGCGTCTCTCGACAACCGTCGCGCAATCAATCCTAGACATCTCTCTAAATATCCTCGACAAATTCACTAACATGTTAACATCGTTGTTCCTACATATCCAAAGATTTAAAATATTCTCCGTAGGAGAGCAAGTATTAGAGAAATAATAGTAAAAAGACGAAAGTTTCAACTTCTCAGCAAATAACCTCCAATCGTTGCCCTTAGAAGTCTGGCTATCAAGCAATTTGCAAAGAATAACACGATCGGATTTTGTCAAAACGTTCGATCTATAATAATAGTTATTGTCCACGGTAAAACTACTCCTCCGAATACCATTGTTTCTATACACGAAATCGTATCGCCCCTCTTTTTTTGATAACGACGAATAATTGAATGGATTCTCGAGGATATTAATACTGTAACCCATTTCCACGCCCGAATAGCTGAAGCGTTTATTACAATTGAAATTCGAATTAATATCGTTTGTTTTTAAATTGAAATTGACTGAATTGGATTGTTTCTGCTTCTGATAGACCGTGATGTTTAATTCTAGGCAATTTATTGCGTCTATCTGTTGTAGGATGAAGATGCACTGCAAGGATCTGACGTTCATATTCCACAAGTGGTTGAACGACAGCTCTTGATATTTCCCTCCAGATTGAATCTTCCATCCGACACCCACGTCTCTAACATTGACGCACAAATCGGAGCAATTCTCTTGAAAGTAAATTGTTTTCGGATCGCAGAGGAGGAAACCTCCCGTTCGCCTTTCGCTTTCAAAACATTCGTAAAAGGCGTAGGGCGTATCATTAAACGCATGTAAATGAAGACTATAATATCCATCGATTCGTTTACTTAAAAATAGCGCTAGTTTCAACAGTTTGGCATCCAACGAATTAAAGCTCCTACCAATAAGAACATAGTCACTTAAAAAATTCACAAACAAGGTACACTTTTGCATGATCGACTTGCGCAAACAGAGGAGTTCCGGGCGTTTCTTGACCAAGGGTCAGAACTTTCCTCCATTCCCTTGAGTTGATTTCTTCGGGTTTTTGTAAAATGGAGAGCACCCAGCTAGAGTTCTTCAGCGCTGCACAATGTGGGAATGTTAGAACTACTGCTTTACAAAAATGGAAGTTCTTCGGTCCACATCTAATTACAGGACTTAGCTGTGTTTCACCTAATATAAAAAAAAACATAATTCAATCACCGTTTAATACTAAGTTAAGAGAATTAGGTATCTAACTTTTTTAAATATATTTTAAATATTTAAAACTTTTTATACTGTTCCTTAGCTCTGTATTGAGTAGGTATTCAAATATTATTAACCTCAAAATAAACCAGATACATATTTCGAAACTAACTCTATTTTAGGTCAAGTTACAATCTAGGTCGTGTTTTCTATTAAGGTTATACTGAGGTGGTCTAATTCTAGCAATACTGTCTGGGTCAACTTAAATACGAAATACGAACTGAAATTTAGAATTCGCTAGATAATACGTAATTCAAAATAAACTTTATTTCAAAACTGAAAATTTTGATGGTCTTTATCTATAAAAGACGTACTTAAAATACTGTAAAATGGAGAGACTGATATACTCTATCAACGTACAAATCAATGAATTTATAAACTTACTACCACTTACTGCAACACAGACTTTACTCAAAAAAAGAATTTCAAAAATTCCATTCAGCTAGTTTTATTATAAAAAATATGCCACCAGTGAAGCTGAAAAAGCATGGTTCGTAATGTGAAAAGTAAAACGGTTAAAACGATATGCCGAGTTCATGATTTCCTTCAACCTTCTTGCACCTCAATCAAGTGCAAGTGCACATAAATCTGTGGCATTAGCTGTAAGAGTAGAAAAATAATATTCTCATGCAAATATTTACCTTCTTGTAAATTCGGCTTATTCCATTCTTCGTCTGTGATCTCAACCGAGAAGAGTTCTTCATTCTTTTCGACAACTCCATCAGGTACAAACAGTCTAACCCCACATTTGTCTAAATTTAGCCAATCGCCGTCACTATTTACGATTTTAGAGGTAGCAGTCTCTAAATATTGGGAGTTGAGGAATTTCGAGTCTACTGAAGCGTTGTTTTTAAGCGATGGTGACATTTCTACACTTTCATTCCCGTATGACGAACCCGCTGCAATTGAACATCTAAATTGTGTTAGTAGGAAGTTTTAAACGTCTGAATCAGTGGTAAGTTAAGCAGGTGTAAGAAAGGAGACTCAGCAGCGAATTCACGTGAAGGTTTAATGTGTCATTAAAATCAGACCTTCTCAAATTAATTTTCTATAAAATTGAAGAATTTCGAAAATTGTGTCAAAGTGTTCCTCGAAAATTTATGCATTTGGTCAAATTGAAGTCTTATTAAAAATTTGCAAACATATTTAAACTGAAACAAAAGCCTCAAAGATAAGGTATTTTTACTAAGCTGCAAAAAAAAACTATAATTTCAGTAGACATTAAACACTTTAATTTGAAAAACCATCAATTTATTAGAGATCTTTTTGAAGAATAATTAATATTGCGATTAACTTTAATGTAGAAAGCTGAAGACAAGAAACTAACGAAAGTGGCAAGCGGTGTTTTGAAATTCGCTATTGAGTCCCCTTATAAATTAGTGACACATGGTGCATGACGAGTGAACTCACAGCTCAAAAAGCAGCTGGAGTCAGAGCGGTCTGACTCCTTGTCCTTGCAAGCGAAACTCTCCGCGCCAAGAGCTCTTACCTCTCTTTCGTGATCTATTGGGGAGATGTAGCTGAAATACAAATTACCAATCAGTTTGATGTTGTTGATGGAAATTTAGGAAGAACTAGTGTGAAAAAGGAAGTAAAGGAAACAAAACTGGTGAACAATTACATAACATGGATGAATCGCATAGATCCCAAAATAACCGTACTAAATAGAAAATATATACAAACAAAAAGCAAAGAATTTACTTTAGAGAATTAACATGATACAAAAATATAAATCTATAACATGAAGCTCTACCTCTACCTGTAAAATTGAAAATTTTAGACCTACTACACCATTACACAATGTAGTAGATTAAGGGCCTGTTTCACAGCTTCCAGATAAGCATCACGATATGACAGTTTTTGTTTTGGGAATCTGTCAAAATAACAAATTTAATCCGTTAAGTTTATCTGGAGATCGTGAAAAAGGCCCTAAATTAATCTATAAATAGATGAATGAATAACCTAAAAGGTGACAATATGTATGAATAAACAAATGAAGGTGCCGAAGGTGCTCTAATCAAGCTTCTTTGAATAAATGCAAAGATGAATTATGTAAGTAAGTAAATTGTGAAAATAGGAAAAATACAATAAATTGTAAATCACAGACGTGGTAGTTAAGTGTAATTAGCTATTACAATCTGTATCATTTATCACAAGTCGTGGTGACAAAACATTATAATTATGGTTAGCGAATTCGTACAAATTTGATACATTTTAAAAGCGATTGCGGGAGTTATTTGCATAATTATCTGTAATTTCAACAAAGCTGGACAATATCGAATTGATAAAATACCGTCGGCTTCCGATATCTGCATCCAACTCTATTTATATGTTAAATATTTTTGAAACTCTGCATTTTAATTAGTGTAATGGCTTTAACGGTGCAAATTTAGATTACAGTATTATAATTTGATCGTGGTATGATACCACTGGTGTCATAGGTATAACATTAAATGTTTTATATATTATCAAAGTACAAACTTGTTTATAATAATACGTGTAAATAGGAAAGGTAAAATTAGTAAGCGACATAAAATCCAGACACGAAGATTTACTTGCATCAAATGACACGTCTTTTAAAATATGAGATTGGCACAGTAGTCAGGTAGGGCTTTGAAGATAATATTATGAACATAGTTAACATAAATCGAATTCAAAAAACAATTTAAAAAACCTGCAATGAACACAACTTTAAGTTTAACAGATTTTACATTCCAATTGCTGATTACGACGTTTTTAAACTATTTTAGATTACGCTCTAATTTTAAAATGATACCAAAGAAAGCACGTTTTTATACTTATCAAGTTTGAATAAAACAAATTAATTTTATAAAAAGGGCTGAATTGAGAACCACCTCCTTTTTTGAAGTCGGTTAAAAAATCTAAAACAACCAATTTGAAGCCATTATGGGAACTTAATATCTAATTTCTTACCTATTAGCCAATTGCGGCACTTCATACAGATGTTCTTGGCGAGCATTATTAGATGCACTAGTTTGTCTGTGTGTCCGTCTCGAGTCTACAGTATGAAACTCTTCGTGTATTGTCAAATCCGGTTGATTTGTTAGCGTCCTTTTTATAACATTTCCAAAATAATTTGTACCTGTATATAAATAATATGTGTTGGTACAGTTTTTATCCTCAGAAGCGAGAAGCTCAAGCGAGCAGCAAAATTCGGCTGCATCAGGCCCACAAAAAATATCTGATGACGTCAGCAGAGGACAGTGCTACCTGAACTCACTCATGCATTGACCTCATCACGCTGACCTCTGCTTGCGAATTTTACAACGGGCTTGATGCCGCAGTAAATTATATTATACCTACTAGCGAGCCACCCCAGCTTCGCACGGGTAGCTTATTACAATTTTCGTAGGATCTCTAATTTTTTGAAATTAAAAACCTATGTTACTCAGGAATAATGTAGCTTTTTACTGGTGAAAGAATTATCAAAATCAGTTCTGTGGTTCCAGAGATTACCCCTTAGAAACAAACTTACAAACTTTACCGCTTTATAATATCAGTAAGTATAGATTAATATGCCAAGTTTTATTCACCTGGTGGTGGTTTAGCGTATGGAGAGTTTTCAGCCATTCTTATCTTCATATATTTTATCCCCAATATAACAACAACAATAAATATTAGAAAAGCGATCGAAAGTGCTATCAAAAGCGGCCAATAGGATGATCCTGAAAAAGTATTTTAAAGTTAAAAAAAAACTTTCATATATGTAGTATAAAAAAGTTCAATCATAAATATTAAGAGTAATTGTTGATAAGACAAACAAAAGAGAATAGGCAAAAAAAATTAAAACGCTCAAAAAAAAAAAAAAAAATTATAGGAATTTATCTTCTAACTGCTGACTGACTGACTGATCTATCAACGCACTCAAACTAATGGACGGATCTGGCTGAAATTTGGTAGGCAGATAGCTATTATAACGTAGACATTCGTTAAGACATGATTTCTGAAAATTCAACCCCTAAGGGGGTAAATAGGAGGTTAAAATTTATGAACTCCACGCGTACGATGTTACGGATATATGTAAGCTAGTCTAATATTTTTTTTTTACTATAATATTATAGCATGCGGCAGAAAGTAATGCCTTTAGAATGACATTTCGGCTTTGTAGAGCGTTGTCTCTGTCACTCATACCTATATGATTTTTTGTCGGTTTCAACGACAACTTCTAATTCTAAAGGTCGATGTACATTACTTTCGGCCGCGTACTGTAGCTGCATCTGATATTAATACTCACCATCATGCATGATATCAGATTTAGATGTCCTAACACACAAAGGGCATTGCGCAACCTGGTAGTCTTTCCCCAGACAGGCGGTGCTGGTTATGCATCGCCTTCTTCGTGTGTGGAGACAGTCGGAGTCGCATCGTGACCATTCCGACCATTGTGACCAACGCCCTATGAAAAAACATTATTTTTTAACAAAAGACTTCGGCTAAACTACGAACAAATACCTCAACCGAAAGGATTTTATTTGATAAATTTACTGCTTATGAAAAAAAACATTTATTTTTTACCAACTTCAGCTGTCCCGATTTTTTTCTTTCGATATAATGAAATGATCCTTACATGAAATTGAGTCGATCGGTATTTAAAAAAATTTAGTCAATTTCATTGATTTTAATGGACAACTCCCACTTGACTAAGAAATTGACTATGCCAAAATTGTTTTCACATAAAAAGACTAAAGGTTCCTCAGACAGTTTCCCTGTATCTCTTATAGTTTTGGATTTCCCCATACTGTCCCAGTAAAAAAAAATTCATCTGCTTCTGTTTGATATCAATTTTGTAATTAAATTGTGTAAATTTTTCCAAAGATCTATGTTCTCTGAATTTTCAGGATGGTACTTATTAATAATAACATATTTTTATGTACTTATTTACTTCTGGCTGAACAGATTATAAAAAACGAATCAGCCCCCCAATTGTGTAAGAAAATCGTATTAATCGTTATCGTAATCGTCAACAAATTCTGCCCTTTGATTGGCTGTGAAAAAATGTAAACTGTGAATCAACCAATCAAAGGGCAGAATTTTTTGACGAGTACGATAACGATGAATACATTTTTCTTACACAATCGGGGGGCCGATGTTTTAATTTCCGATGATCAAATCAATCGCTTTGTCCAAGTTTTTGATACATTTAGTCGTGGATAATTTTTACTTATAATAGTACTACGCCAACTTCACTGAAGTGGGGAAGCTGGTCGTAATAAAATAAATTGAGCAAAAGGCAACTTGCCAGTAAAATGGAAGTTTAAAGACAAGTTATCGATGTCAAGTTCTGGAAACTTTCACGTACGTTCAAGTCAAAGAGGACCTAAAGCTAGGTCTCATAATTCATACCCAGTATTATATCGGACGACTCGTCGGCCAACTCGTCCAAGCTATCCATGTACAAATCTGAAATAGAGTCAAAATATTAATTCCAGTATAATAGAAACATGAATAAATAAAAGCTTATATTATAGAAACACTAATAAAATTCGTAATACTTGACAAAATGAACTAAAATTTTAAATTTAATTACTTGGATCTAACAGAACAAGTTTAGTTAAAAATATAATAGGAAGAAGTTCTTACCTAAATTAACTAAAACACTGTGGTTAGTTTAGTTAAATAAAAATGACATAGCGAATACTGACCAGTAAAAGGTTCCTTGAATACAAAACTTGCTAGCATTAAATATTTTACAAGGAATAGCAATAGCCTGGTGTAAAGTGGAGATCTCCAAATGAGCATGAATAATAAATAAAGGTAGGAAAAGGTTGTGGCATTGAACATTACATGCGGGAACACGCTTTTCTCTTGCGTTCTTCAATATTATGCAGAGTTCGAAACTTTGAACTAATTATTTTTCTTTTTTAAGGGGTGCTCAGACAGTATAAATTTAATTTATATTTACCACATTCCGTCTACAAGAAACAGTTGTACAAAATTAATGTAATTTTAAATAGTCAATTACGTAGGCCAAAACTTAATTCTAATTTCTAAGTAGGTATTGGACAATATGGGTGGCCTGCTTATCATCATAATAGCAATAAAAAGGCTGCCAGCTTTTATTAACAAAATCCATACTAATATTACAAATGCGAAAGTGTGTCTGTCTGACTGTCTGTCTGCTAGCTTTTCACGGCTCAACCGTTCAACCGATTTTGACGAAATTTGGTACAGAGATAGTTTGTATCCCGGGGAAAGTCATAGGCTTCTTTTTATCCCGGAAAATAGTAGAGTTCCCACGGGATTTTCAAAAACCTAAATCCACGCGGACGAAGTCGCGGGCATCATCTAGTAAAAAATTAAGCATTTTGATTAAAAAATGGTTACAGATTCAATGATAACAATAATTTATATGCAAACAACAGCCAAGCCGAACGACGTGGTTACTCATACTACCCATAAGATAGACTTCAATGTCTTTTTGTCCTTCCGTACCTTATCCCACGCTACGTGGGGTCGGCACAACATGTCTGTTTCTTCCACTCACTTCTGTCATCCGTCAACGCATTATCCACTCCTTTTACACGCATATCCTCTTTCACGCAATCTATCCCCCTTTTCTTTGGTCATCCTCCCGTCGTTTTTCCTTCCACATGCATATTTAACATTCTTCTAGAGACATGGCTTTCTTCCCTATAGACTTCAATGCAAATTACCTAAAAGGGACTTAATTTTTCCGAAACTTACTCCGTGACATGACATGGAGCATTAATGTTCGGTTGGCGGAACTCAGAGTCATTCAATTAAAAGGCATGAAATTGGATAACAATTTGCTGAGACGTTGACATTTAGAATTCAACCACTGAGAGGATTTGAACCATCACCATCAGCCACCCTACTTACCCAAATCACAATCAATGCAGTCCTGAGTCCTTTGTACACTAGGCCCTATACACGGCTGGCCTCCATTCAACGGTCGTGGCGCCGTACATGTCCTTATGCGTCTTCTACCGCGACCTTCGTGATGCTCTCGTACTTGTCCCGAGCAGAAACAATCAGCCCAGGTCGACCAAGCGGTCCAGCCTCCATTGACTGCGAAAGACCAATTTTATACAATCTTCTTGCATGGATTTTATTCTTCACCCTTCTATTACCTTGCCCCCCCCCCCCGGACAGGTCGGTGATCCGGTAGTAGTTACAGGTAAGGAATTTCGCAGGTTGCGAATTTTTGAGAGGTAAATATTTTTTCAACACCCTTGATAACTATGTGGTGTTCTCTTTTGAGTTATTATATTTACATAATATATTATACTTATATTATTATAACTTGTTATGAGATAAAGGCACAACGGGTAGGTTGGTACACTGTAAATTCAACTATTCCAAGCTTTTGTAGTTCTCTACAATACGAATAAAGAATTCACGTGGCGAAAGCGGCAAAGGGGTCGGAATTGAAATGCAATATTAAATTTCGCTCTCTCTTTGCGCCGTATTCCTCACCGCTGAGGGTCGTGACCGTCAAGGAATAATATGTATTTAGATATTTTTGTAGCTCACCGAAAACCGTGAGGAGCGCCGGCTCAGACATCCTCTTTCCGGCTAGATTCTCCGCGACGCAGGTGTAGTTCGCCATATCCTGTGAATGACTAATGATTTAGTCTCTACATCTAGACGGTTCTCTACTAGGTTTACCAATATAATGTCTGTCCGCGTCTCCGTTACGTTGATATAAAGATGAAAGCGTTATACCTACAGAATACATAATATTCCGTTGTCATCATATTGGATCTCATCATTGGTTTTTCTGGGAATGATTGGTGTTAAATGCAAGCATAAAGGATGATTTAAAAATCCATACATCTATCCATCCATAGTAATATTATTTTATTACTAGATGATACCCGCGACTTCGTCCGCGTGGATTTAGGTTTTTGAAAATCCTGTGGGAACTCTTCAATTTTCCGGGATAAAAAGTAGCCTATGTCCTTCCCCGGGATGCAAACTATCTCTGTAGGTACCAAATTTCGTTAAAATCGGTTGAACGGTTGAGCCGTGAAAAGCTAGCAGACAGACAGATATACAGACAGACACACTTTAGCATTTATAATATTAGTATGGAAGTATGGATTAATGGGTCAGTATGTCTATCCGTCTAAACGTCTGTGGTCTGTTACCATTTCACTGCCCGTCCATTATACCGATTTTGACGAAGGGACAGAGATAGCTTGCGTCTGGAGAATAACATTAGGACACTTTATCTCAGGAAATCAAAGAACTTCCTGCATCATCATTATAATGAAAACTAACTTCACCCGGCAGGCATCAGCTAGTTATAGTTTTTGCATTTCACGACGACGAGTGGCTCATGAAGACGCTTGCTCACGACTGATTTGTCCGACATGCACGCACACTGACGCAATGCCCATGTAAACGACCTAACCACAAGTAAAGTTCACTCGCCTTCGTGAATTGCAAGAACTGTACTTAAAAAACAAACATATTTATAACACTTACGAGCAAGGAAGCCTGCTTGATAACAAGATCGCCCTCCTTAGAAACTTGCACATTATCGTCGACTACAACAGGAGCCCCGTTCTTCAGCCAATACAGTTGTGCGAAGGGGGCAGCTTGGGGTGCTTCACATCGGAACGTCACTGGCGAATATTGCTTTACTAACTGCGATTGGGGAGCTACTGAGAAATGTTTCTTGATATCTAGAAGGGTATGGGGTTCGTTAGACGCTGGTGCATCAGTCAATTGGGTATTTGACTCCAATTTTTTTATTACTTTATTATAAACTAGAATAAAAATAATGACGTAAACTGAAAAAACTAATTAAATCGATCAAATAACAAAAAAGTTATAAGCATTTAAATATTTCTGATTAGACAGAGATAGCGATACAGCAGTTTGACGTCACACCTACTAATGCCATAGTACCTAGCTTCGTGCGGTTTCATACAAATTTTCGTTTTGCGCGAAAGGGATAGAAGACCCTCCCACTCCAAAATTAAAATTCCTGTAACTTTGTAAATCTTTGTTGGATTTTAATTTTTTTTTTCAGTGTACGTCATTATTTTTATCCTAGTTTATAAATAAAGTAATAATATTTATCAAATTCAAAAGTAGCAAATGCCCAATTCCGTTTTAATCATAATATTTACAGAAATAAAGATACAGCAGAGAATTATCCAGATATTTGTTAGGTACACAACAGTTTTTGCCTTAGACAGTATAGAGACTTAGTTTTCCTTAGTTTACTAAAAGCTAAAACAAGTAGCTTTGCGCTGAAATGCGAGAGGCGCAGTATATCCCATCTTATTACCTGCGAAGTGGCAATAAAATCATCTCCAGAAGGTCTAAAGCGCCGGCAAATCGCGTTGCTTACGCGTTTCTTCGAAAAGAAATTAAAAAGAAAGTAAAGACTATAGATACTCTAGTTTTCCTTAAATTACTTAGAAGCTAACAAGTAGCTTTGCGCTGAAATGCGAGAGGCGCAGTATATACGATCTAGTTACTGCGAAATGACAGTAAAATCTATGATACGAGTTTAAAACTAAAGTCAGAAAAGCAGGTTAAATTTATCTAATTTTATAAGTTATTAAAATGTTCCCTCATATAAAGCTTGCACGTGGATACAGATCACGACGCGTAGAGGCTTATCGAGAGTTTTATTTAATCTTTATAATAACCTAACTGCAATATTAATAAACTAACTTCAATAAGCTAACACGAGCGAAAAACCTATCTCCAGAAGGTCTAAAGCGCAGGGAAAATCGCGTTGCTTACGTGTTTCTCCGAAAGAAATTAAAACGTATTAAAGTTATCCGTCAGTCACAGCAGGGACTGTAAAAAAACTGCCGCGAGATAATATGGTGACTAAAATAAATTGTGCGCTTTTTAATTCCATGTAAAAACTAAGTCAATTCTTTTACTGACTCGAGTTAAACGTCTTTTCCTTTAAAAAATAATACTTTACTTTCTTAAAGGATTAAACCGCGTACTTTTGCCTAATTGCATTACGTAGTACATACTTGAAAGCCAGCTTGCAAATTGCATTAAGGATGTATCTAGTTACTTGACTTACAAGCGAGCTCAACGGTAGCTGGTTGGCTCCTTATTTGTCCTCTACTCGTCCAGGCGAAACAGGAACATTGATATTTCTCAGTGCCAAAATACTCCTCCACTTCCTCTCGCGTAACTTTGTATTCACCTTCAATAATTCTTACACCGGTTTGCGGATCAACAAATTCGAAGTTTAACGCTTGAGTTTTTATTCCATTGCATTTAAAATAAACCTAAAATAATTGCAATAGAGTAGAATCAATTAAATTTAAAAAAAAATTATTGTATGTAAGCTAACATAGATAGGTAGGTATACTTAGAAACAACAGCTGACATCCAGTGCGATGTAAGCTTAAATACAGTACCCGAAAATAAATACTGCACATCGAATTTTAGAAAGAGATTTCGGCTTCGTATAGCGTCTCTGTCACTTATACCTATGTGACGTTTTGTCAGTCTCAACGACAGAGACACCGCTATATGAAACCATTATCTCTTTCTAAAGTTCGATGTGCAATATTTCCTGCCGAGTACTGTACTAAATTTTTTATCGGCAGACGAGCAATATTTAAAAAATATGCTTATTTTAAATCTAAATCTAGATAAACGATTAAGATTTTATGATTATTATTATGGTTTTCTGGTAGATTTTTATTGTTCTAATTTGTTTAAAAATTATCAGAAATTAATACGTTACAACCACTACAACATACAAAATATACCTAAGTGATAAATGAAAGAAGCTGAAGGAAGCTGTGGTAGCCTGCCTTCCAATCGGAGGTGGGGGTTCGATCCCGGGCACGCACCTCTAACTTTTCGGAGTTATGTGCATTTTAAGTAATTAAAATATCACTTGCTTTAACGGTGAAGGAAAACATCGTGAAGAAATCTGCATGCCTGAGAGTTCTACATAATGTTCTCAAAGGTGTGTGAAGTCTGCAAATCCGCACTTGGCCAGCGTGGTAGACTATTGCCAAAACCCTTCGCACTCTGAGAGGAGACCCGTGCGCTGGTAGTGAGCCGGCGCGGCGTTGGGTTGATCATGATGATGATGATGATAAATGAAAAATATAACTTACTTCAAGTGCATTAGCCGCACGGCATTTAAGATTGGCTGGTTATTTTTCACAACATAAGTATTTTCAGGTTCCAATAGAAAAACAGGTAAATTATCTTTAGTAGTGGGTAGTGGTATTTTATCAGTCTATTGGTAGTACATTTTGTGTATTACTCCTAGATGTAGCTACTTCAGTGCATCTTATATATTAGCTTCTTGTTTTCGTAATCATAATCTAAATACGAATGGTCTTCTTCATTACATCTCTTCCTCCTCCTCCTCCTCCTCACTCGTTGCTTGGGAAATACAGGTGGTAGGAATACTCTTTGGCTTCATTGTTAACATTCATAAGAAAGTCCTAGTGGTCTTTTGCTATCATCTTTGTAGTCTGTTTCGACTAAAACTATCATCTGCTCGATGTTGAGTACCTAAAATATACACCAGCTTTTGAAGTAAGCTTATAGTATTAAATTGATACTAATCTTAAGACTTGACCACTTCAATGGCGCATTGGTTGGCGTTATAGTCTCAAGAGTTGGCTTCTCTCTTTAGATTCGCGCAGGGGCATTTTGAAAACTATGATTTCTAAATTATGTCTGGTATGATCTGATGGGAGGCTTCGGTTGTGATTTGTTACTACGCCAATCTATTCGACGTTCTGGTACGATCCGCGTAGAAACCGATTGAGATAAGTTAACCCGCTTCCATCTTAGACTCATATTACTAATGGATAGGAGCGCAGATAAGGTCTAACTTGTCATCACAAAAAAAAAACTGGTATTCAATTCCTCGAAAACTACTAAGTGATTTTACGAAATACCTACTTGTACTTTTTTCTTTAAAAATTAAAATATAAGGGGAATCTAGGAAAAAAAAATTGTAAGTGCTAAAAATTTTGATAGGTAGGTACGAGTTACGAAGTGCCTTACTGCCTTAACCAGAACGATGGTATTCACATTTGAAACGCATAGCATGTAGTATGCTCGTATGTTATTCAATATGTAGATTAAAACGCTAGTTTTTTAAGGCTTTTCGAAAATTAACTGTTCCTAACTAGGAAACAATTTTCAATTGTACTGTTTTCCTTTTTACCTAATATTATACTACATATTCCTATTCCTTACAGTGAGTATTTCGATAACAAAATGGATTTCAACAGTTCCGTATAAATAAAAAAAAAATAGAACTTACTTTTTACACCGTCCTCTCCTGTACATAAAATACCAAATGTATTTGAAAAATCAGGAAACAACTCCAATAATGCACATCCATTTATACACTGGTACGAGCTCAAACAAATTAATAAACCAAGAACTTTGGCATTATTGCCATTATGTTCCATAACTGATTTTTATTTTGTTTACATTATATTTTATTCGTATCTTCCATTTACTTTTCGATTTCTCTTCTCGTTTATAACTACCACACATACATTTTATTTTCATTTATAATGTCACAGATTAAATTAAAATTAGATTTTAAAATGACGACGTAAAAGTTTTTCACAAACTCATTTGCATTTATATAGATGTTCACACCACCAGGGTTGCAGTCCAACTGGGGATAGGGGTTGAAGGGTGAACGAAAACAAAACGGGAAAGTTTGCCACGCATGCGTCTAAGTTACTCCATCCACAAACAAAGTTTGAGATCTAATGAATGTTGATGATCGGTATTTAAGAGCTTGCTATCATCAATTATTAGAAGCTATGGATGTGGTAAGTTTGAAAGTTTGTCAATCTATGATATCGCCCCCAGTGGTTTTTTGCAGCGATACCGAGCCGATGCAAAAAGGTAACAGTAGGCGATGTCGTCGCTGGCCCGTGTACCTTTGCCGACGATTCTGTATCGCTATTCGCTAGGTACTATTGCGATTCAGAATCGCGTTCAAGTTACGCACGGCTGTATCGCTACAAAAAGTCGCCGTGGGTGATGTCCCTAAAAGTAATATTTTCATATATCATATTTGGCATATGTATGGAAAGAAAGAATTCACTCAAATAGGTTGTTGACAATGTTACGCATCCTGAATTTCTGTTTGCCCGGGTAAATAAAATCCTAAAAATTTCAGCTTTCTAGCGTCATTCAAACGAGCTATGACTGCTCGAAAATACGACGAAACGCTTCGAGAAAAGGTACGTAGTGCCCCGTCCTTTAGTTTGGCTCGTCTTGGCGGGGGCACTGCCTTGCCCACTGATTCAGGTATTCAGGCAGTTTTTCGAGGTGAATTGGTTTACATGTAATAAGAAGATACTTATGTCTCAAAATAGCGCAACGCGTGGGTGTAGATTCACATACGACCTTTCAGATTTCAGTCCACACTCCACCCACTGACCGTCGAGTAATTGAGGCTTTTCATTGAATTTTGAAAAAGGTAGTCTTGTTTACTCTAAGGTCCATTAGAGGATAGTTTTTGCTGCCAACCTTGCCTACCATCATGATGCATTGCATTGATGTAAATGGACTTCTAAGAACTCATCTAAAATGAAACTAAGATTTTTTTTAATTTATAGACTAGCTTATGCTAGTGACTTCTTCCGCGTGGATTGGGGTATGATTTTCAAAAATCCTTTCTTAGCGGATGTCTACGTCATAATAGCTATCTGCACGCCAAACTTCTGCATGATCCGTCAGTCACCTTTTCTTTTTATATATTTAGAAGATTAGCGATTGGCTGCAAGCAGACCTGCTGGCAAGTGACGATGCCGCCTAAGATGCAGCGCGCTAGCCTATGGTAAAAGTGGTCATATCCTACGGGGAATCCTACGGGGGAGAATTTAGAGAAAATAAACAATAATATGATTTACCATTATTGCATAATAATATTTTGTGATTAATTTTTAAGACGCTTGATTACTTAATGGTGGATATAACAATGTTCCAGAAAAGAGCTGTTCTTTTTTCACTAAAATGAAGAACAGAAAAGGATGATCAGCGTTGAACCTCACGGTTTTTGGTAAGACAACTTCGACATAGAAATTGCTGAAAAGAAAAAATAACTATATTATTATTTCAGGTATATTTTCGTTGTTTTTGTATTTCATTTTCCACAAATAAATGCGAAAGTGTTTTGTTTGTTGGTTTCTTGATTTGTCCTTTAATCACGTCGCACGGGAGCAACGGATCGACTTGATTTTTTGGTTGCGTGTAGTTTGAAGATCTGAATTCTGACGACATATGCAACTTTTATCACGGAACATCAATAAATTCCCACGAGATTTTTTGAAACTTATTTTTTAAAACGGACGAGCCGTGAACAGTCAGGATATTGCATTAATTTAGCACACTTACTGCCAGTGCTGTACGAGTCATAATAATATGGTAGGTACCCGAATCAGTAATACCAGATTTCTAATTTCCCGTATTAGGTCCTGACTTTCAAGTTTCAAGGTCCTTAAAGACATGGAAATTGAAAACTTATTCACTTTAACAAAAAATAGTTTTGTGTTTAATATGAAAATCACAACGAGTTTTTTTTGATAGGGAATAATGGTACGCGATAGGTCGAGATGGCAATCGGGGTGGGGACACCCCGCACACCCGCACAGTCCTCTCGATAGCGCGGGTGACGTGCGAGTGCGTTCCCCTCCTCATACACCAATTACCATAATATATCGATATCACGTACTATATACCTATGTTTTTTTTTCTTTACGGCAACTGTAAATCGTCTACTCTAGGACTTACATGAAGAAGCACCAGCTTCTGAACCAAATTGGTGAACATCTATAAAAGCTTTCTGTTTCGCCGATGTGACGTATACGCTTCCATCTCTCGTAATTTTCGTTAAACCAGAATCCTTAGTATCGAAAATTTTTTTACACCTGCCTGAATTGAAAACACAAATGATTGAAGATCATTAAAATAAGTAGGTACCTATAATATCAGAACATAGAGTTCACATCGCAAGCTTCAAACTATAGGGGCGTATTTAAACAAAAATATCATAATGGTGCCTAAACTACTTGTTAAGAAATAGTCAAATACTTTTGACGTACGATTGTTACATCAACGAAGCTCAGAGTAGTTTGTATCTCCTAGTGATTGACTAAGAGCCCGGGAGGGCCAGACCTTCCTTATTTTATAAAAGCTAAAAGTTTCTATGCGCATGGTCTGATAGTCCCCAACATAGGTAAGTATAAGAACGAT